>NC_053161.1:113867946-114027946 GCF_016835505.1 Polypterus senegalus
AAGTACGTACATCGGTTTCCGTTAAAAGTTTAATATGGCGGCTGACAGTTGCATCATACCACTGAAATAAGTACCAAATTTCAGCCTTCTACCTACACGGGAAGATAGAGAATTAGTGACGTTGGAAAGTTCAATATGGCGGCTGACAGTGGCATCATACCGAAATAAGTATGTACATTGGTTTCGGTTAGCGCAGGGAAGCCGCCTACCAAATTTCGTGAAGATGGGGCCATGAATAAGAAAGTTCAATATGGTGGACGTTGTTGACCGTTACGCGTAGAATTTCGAAATGAAACCTGCTTAACTTTTGTAAGTAAGCTGTAAGGAATGGGCCTGCCAAATTTCAGCCTTCTACCTACACAGGAAGTTGGAGAACTAGTGACGTTTGGAAAATTCAATAATGGCGGCCGACAGTGGCGTCATACCACCGAAATAAGTACGTACATCGGTTTTGGTTAGCGCAGGGAAGCCACCTACCAAATTTTGTGAAGATGGGGTCAGCCTTCTACCTACATGGGAATTTGGAAAATTGGTGACATTGGAAAGTTCAATATGGCGGCTGACAGTGGCGTCATACCATCAAAATAAGTAAGTACATCGGTTTCACTTAGCGCAGGGAAGCCGCGTACCAAATTTCGTGAAGATGGGGCCATAAATAAGAAAATTCAACATGGCCGACGTTGTCAACCGTTATCGACCGTTATGTGTAGAATTTCGAAATGAATCCTGCTTAACTTTTGTAAGTAAGCTGTAAGGAATAAGCCTGCCAAATTTCAGCTTTCTACCTACATGGGAAGTTGGAGAATTAGTGATGAGTCAGTGAGTCAGTCAGTCAGTGAGTCAGTCAGTGAAGGCTTTGCCTTTTATTAGTATAGATTAAAGTTTCCGATAGGATATAAGCAAGACTTATTGGTCGATTAATAAGCCTGCTATGATAGGCTCTTGCTCTTCATGCCTCTAAAACTTCATTAACTGGGTTCAGCAATTATACATAGTCCAAAATACAACTCTCAATAATAAGAATGTAACATAGTGTAGCAAGCTATGCATCTGGACCTCAGAGGGACACACTTCTCAGGTGGTAGTGGACTGTCTGAGCGGGTGGGCATATGTAAAGCATTAAAGAGCCATTTGAGCTGGGCTTGGATGTGTCACCCTGTGAGCCTAGGATTGGACCCTGCACTTGGGTTGGCTCACAGAGAGCTGCGGCTAGTTTGGCATGCAGGTTGCCTCTGACCCCAATTCAGACGGATTTGGGCATTAGGGGACAAGCAGTTGGGAGCATGTGGCACCGCTCAAGACCTGAGCACTGGACAGAAATGTCACTGAAGATTCCAACAGTCCATAATAATAAGCTGCATGGCAACAACTCTTGGGGGAATAGGAAATTAAGACCTAAACTATTTCACTTCCAGTTAAGACTAATATGACACCAAAAACTCAGAATCAGTGTCTCCATGATGGGACAGTTAACTTCGTAAGCTGGAATGTTAAAGGCCTGAATCACGAATTAAAGAGAAAGAAAGTACTTTCTCACCTAACAGGTCTAAATGCTAAAATAGTATTTTTACAGGAAACCCACTTACTAAGTAAGGATCAGTTCCGGCTGCAAAAGACTGGACTGGCCAAATGTTCCATTCTAGTTTTACAAAGAAAACTAGAGGGGTGGGAATTCTCATACATAGAACAGTACCATTTGTAGCATCAGATGTAGTATTGGATCCTGAAGGGAGATATGTGATGGTCATGGGAGACTTATCTAACTGTAAAATGATTTTGATAAATGTTTATGCACCTAATGTTGATGATAAGGAATTTATACAAAATTTATTTGCATCCATTCCCAATCTGAACACTCATAAACTTATAATGGCTGGGGACTTTAATTGTGTTCTAAATCCACTTTTAGATAAGACTTCCTCCACAGGGGGAACGGCAACTAACACCGCAAAGATAATTACAAAGTTTATAACTGATCACAACTTATCAGATCCCTGGAGGTTTTTAAACCCAAATTCAAGAACATATTCTTTCTACTCACCAGTACATCATTGCTACTCAAGGATTGATTACTTCTTTATAGATAATAACTTCTTGCCTAAGATTAAATCTTGTAAATACGATGCTATTGTTATTTCAGACCATGCTCCGATGATCTTGGAGCTGAAATTACTAAGCCCCATACACTCACCCCGCAGATGGCGCCTCAATCCGCTTCTATTAGCTGACGAGAATTGTACTGAATTTATATCCAAACAAATTGAATTCTTTCTAGAGACAAATACATCCCCTGAGATCTCTGCAGGAATACTCTGGGAAACTCTTAAGGCCTTCTTAAGAGGACAGATTATCTCATATCTTTCCCACAGAAATAAATCCGAGCTAAGAAAGTAGCAGAGATAAAAAGCGAAATTACTAAAATAGATGAAGAACATGCCAGACTACCAAGCGAGACTCTACATAAGAGGAGGCAGGCTCTACATTCAGAATTAAACCTCTTGACAACTAAAGAAACCGAACAACTAATTTACAAATCCAGACATCATTATTATGAACATGGAGAGAAAGCTAATAAGCTTTTAGCGCAACAAATTCACAAGCAAGATGTACGCAACGCAATCTCGGTAATCACTAACACTAACGGAGATAAAATCATCGAACACAAAAATATAATGTACACTTTTAGAGACTACTATAAATCCCTATATACTACTGAGTTTAAAGAAGACAATATACAATCTAATGCATTTCTGGATAAATTACAGATACCACAAATTGACGCTATTAGTGTGGAGGAGCTCGATAAACCTCTGTCATTATCAGAATTACTGGATGCTATAAAGTCACCCAAGGTGGAAAAGCAGCAGGCCCTGACGGCTACCCTGCAGAGTTTTACAAGAAATTCTCCGCTCAGCTAGCTCCCCTCCTATTAGCAACATTTACAGAAGCCAGAGATAACCAATCTCTTCCACAAACCTTTCGCCAAGCACTAATCACTGTCTTCCAAAACAAAATAAGGACTTATTACAATGTGCATCATACAGACCAATTTCACTTCTGAATAACGACGTTAAAATACTCTCTAAAATCATAGCTAGAAGGATGGAGAAAGTGCTCCCTCAGTAATATCACAAGACCAAACTGGATTTATTAGGGGCCGACACTTATCTTCAAATCTTCGACGCCTGTTTAATGTAATATACTCACCAACTAAATCAAACACCCCAGAAATATTATTATCATTGGATGCAGAAAAGCATTCGACATGATTGAATGGAAATACCTTTTACTATTTTGGAGAAGTTTGGGTTTGGCCCAACATTTGTGCATGGATTAAATTACTGTATACTAACCCAGAAGCTTCAGTTTGCATCAATAACATTTGCTCAGACTACTTTAAACTAGAACGTGGCACAAGACAAGGATGCCCTTTGTCACCACTGTTGTTTGCAATTGCCATTGAACCACTGGCAATACATTGTCGAAATACTGATCAGATAAAGGGGATTAGCAGAGAAGGACTGGAACAGAAAATCTCATTATATGCAGATGACATGGTACTGTATATATCGGACCCAGAAAATTCTGTGCCTGCAGTCTTAGCAGCACTCACAGAATTTCAAAAGCTCTCTGGTCTCAGAATTAATCTGAATAAAAGTGTACTCTTTCCGTGAATTCGCAAGCATATAATATTAGATTAGACACCCTTCCTTTTATCATTGCAGAACAGTTTAAATACCTCGGGGTAAACATCACAAGTAAACATAAAGCTCTTTATCAACAAAATTTCGTCGCCTGCATGGAAAAAATTAAACAAGACTTGCATAGATGGTCAACCCTTCATCTCACACTAGCTGGAAGAATTAACACTGTTAAGATGAATATTCTTCCTAAGCTCCTTTTTATTTCAAAACATACCAATATACATTAATAAATCGTTTTTAAGCAATTAGATTCAACAATAACCTCATTTATTTGGAATTCTAAACATCCACGCATCAAAAGAGCGACCCTACAAAGACAAAAGGCAGAAGGCGGTATGGCTCTACCTAACTTCCAGTTTTATTACTGGGAAGCAAATATACAGTCGATAAGAACCTGGACACAAATAGAAGAACATACACAGGCATGGACCGCAATAGAAGTAAAATCCTGCAGTACTTCTTTGTATTCCTTGCTTTGTGCTCCAATAAACACACGCTATCGGCAATACACTAATAACCCAATTGTGCTCCACTCACTTAGAATCTGGAACCAATGTAGAAAGCATTTTAAGACGGAGAAGCTTCTTTCTGTGGCACCCTGCAAAAGAACCACCTCTTTCAACCCTCACAAACATATGCAGTTTTAATATCTGGAAAAATTTGGAATTAACTTGCTTAGAGATCTTTATATAGACAACGCCTTTGCATCCTATGAACAATTACATTCCAAATTTAACATTCCAGCTACAAATTTCTTTCACTATCTTCAAATCAGGAACTTTATTAAACAGAACCTTCCAGATTTTCCTCATCTTGCACCCTCATCCACGCTGGAAAAATTATTGCTCAATTTCAAGGAGTTAGACTCCATCTCTACAATATATAAAATCCTTTTACAATCCCTTCCTTTCAAAGATCCAAGAGGACACTGGGAAAATGACCTCTCAATTAATATATCAGAAAAGGAGTGGAAAGTAGCAATGCAGAGAATTCACTCAAGCTCCATATGCAAAGCATACAATTATACAACTCAAAATTATATATCGAGCACATCTGTCTCACTAAAACTCTCCAAAATGTTTCCAGGGCATGATCCAACCTGTGAACGCTGCAAAAGCCCCAGCCTCACTAGGTCACATGTTCTGGGCCTGCACCAAATTAACATTATTCTGGACAAAAATTTTAATTACCTCTCAGACAGTCTTGGACTCACAATCCCTCCTAACCCATTAACAGCTGTGTTTGGGGTTCTTCCAGAGGGTCTTAAAGTGGAGAAAGACAAACAAATTGTGATTGCATTCACTACACTGTTGGCACGCAGACTTATTCTGATAAACTGGAAGAACCCAAACTCTCCTCTTTTAAGTCAGTGGGAAACTGATGTGTTATATTATTTAAAATTGGAAAAATCAAATACTCAGTTAGAGGATCTGTGCAGACTTTTTTCAAAACATGGCAGGATCTAATCAGTAATATTTTGAAATAAGTTTATAAAGCACAGAGAATTTGTTGATTTAGGTATTTTTAAAAGCCTTAAATTTTACACCGTTTGGCTTGCTCTCTCTCTCAAGGGTGGGGATCGATCTGTTCTTAGCATAATTTTTTTTTTTTTTTTTTGTAAAAACTTGATTGCTATGTATTGATTGTAATAAAATTAATAAAATAAAAAAAAAAAAAAGGATATAAGCAAGACTTATTGGTCGATTAATAAGCCTGCTATGATAGGCTCTTGCTCTTCATGCCTCTAAAACTTCATTAACTGGGTTCAGCAATTATACATAGTCCAAAATACAACTCTCAATAATAAGAATGTAACATAGTGTAGCAAGCTGTGCATCTGGACCTCAGAGGGACACACTTCTCAGGTGGTAGTGGACTGTCTGAGCGGGTGGGCATATGTAAAGCATTAAAGAGCCATTTGAGCTGGGCTTGGATGTGTCACCCTGTGAGCCTAAGATTGGACCCTGCACTTGGGTTGGCTCACAGAGAGCTGCGGCTAGTTTGGCATGCAGGTTGCCTCTGACCCCAATTCAGACGGATTTGGGCATTAGGGGACAAGCAGTTGGGAGCATGTGGCACCGCTCAAGACCTGAGCACTGGACAGAAATGTCACTGAAGATTCCAACAGTCCATTTTAGCGACACTCACCAGCCATCGGCATTAAGAGTCTGATTCCAACCCTCAGTCTCTCGGTTGCTATAATAGACAGAGGACACATGAAATTTAGAATACCTCCCTTGTAAAACTCTGTTTAATAAGCTCAAATGTAAAATAACTCAACAGGTTGACTGCCTCAGCTATGGTTCAAATTTTTTAAAATGTAATTACTGAGTGGAAGCTCTTGTCTCTCTCAAGTGCAAAACAAACAGAGCCTTCTGGTGTCCGTGTCCTTCTGAAAGGGGCAGGGAAGTGAGCTCAGATGTCTTCTTGGGCTTTCCCTTCACTACTGTGAACGAAAAGGGAGAGTCAGTTAGCAACAGTGCCTCCTCTCAACCTGGGGTGGAACTGCTTACCATTCCAGAACCCTCAAAGTGTCCCCAAAGTGTGCATGTGTGACAAGAGATTGAGAGTTATTTAACTAAAGGCTATAGCATAAGTTGTCTCAATCTTATGTGTCCAGTGCACCACTGAGATTCATCCGTCAGCTTCCAGTTTTGCCTTTGTTTCATTCCAGTTATTTATAAATTTTTGGATCGCCATCAAAGTGGGGGGTGCTTTCCATCAGGAGAATGGAAAGAATCAAAACATGAGAGGGCATCAGTCACAAGGGAAAAATGAAGTAGATGTAGATAGCTGACACCGACAGGAGGAATGAGCAGTCAGACAGTGACTGTGGCTCTGATTCAGCTACGGCATGAGCAGGCAATGCTAACCACCTTGGCAGCACTATTTTGTGAACCTTGTGTAGTAGTATTGTGGCAATTTAAAATATACAAATATTAATAAATATTAATAAATCCTAAAACACTGACATTTTCAAAGATGTATAATACTATAGTAAGTGTACCTTTAGAAATATACAATTCAGTAGTTAATGAATTGGGTTATGGTTTTGGGATAGAAATTAAAGTACAATCTAATATAAACAATTTACATTTTTTCCAGTAATGTCCAAACAAATCTAAGTTCCAGCACTGAACAGTTTCACTACTGGACGTGCACTCATTCCGAGAGGGTCCACCACTTTGCCCAGTACTCTTCATTGATTTCTAAATCCTCATTGACAAATCCAAAGGGCCCACAGGCTTCTCTAGCTTACTGAGCCGAGTGCAGTTAGTTTTACAGCCTCCCTAAATCACCCTTGGTCGTGGGTTTTGTATAAATTCAGGGTTACGTGGGTGCGAGCAGGGGGTCGGCCTGTGTAAAAACTTTTGGGCTGCAGAGTCAAAGGTTATTGTTCTGAAGGGCACTGACCCTAACAGTGGGAGTGATTTCCTTTAGAAATGTAATTCTTTTCTAAACTAGTCTCCTTTTAAAACATGTCCCCCACTGTGCCTTTCTACAACTGAGCTAATAAATTAAAAAAAAAAAAATCTCCATTGCTTTAAAGCAGAGGTAAAGTAAATTGATTGTCATGCCTGGGACTCAAAATGCGAATGGAAAGAAAAAATGAAAAAATTGATAATGATTCTGGTTTTTATTCTAGAATTGGCCCTTTTAAAGACAGCGTTAAAACTAAAATAGATAGATAGATAGATACATTATTAATCCCAAGGGGAAATTCACAAAATGTGGGATATACAAGACGCAATGATCTCTTATTTCTTTAAGGAAGGCTTCAATTATGATGTTACTTCTGGAATTTGACTACTGAGTTTCGGCTTCTTTATTCTCTTAGCAGTAATAGCTAGTCACTCTGTCATTTATTAGATAAACTTTATTAATCCCATCGGGACATTCAGAAATGTATAGGAAATCTGGTTAGTGACCATGACCCGAAAAATGTAATTGCAAACACTTCAGTGAATGAACTCCATTGGTATACAAAATGCTATCAAAGCACCGATAACTCAAAAGGATATTATAATGAAACATAACTAAAAAATGAAAATTAAATTAATTACTTGGAAAGATAATTACAAATAAAACAAGTGACATGTTGAATTTTTTTTTTTTCTTTTCTGCTTTCTTCACCCAGTTTAACATTTTTTGCCATTATTAATCAAGATTAACAGACACACCACTACATAGATGGGATCCTCTTTTGCATTTCACTGGGTACGGTAAATGATTTATTAAAGCAGGGTATTAATGATCATTTCTATAAAAGAAATAACCTAATTTTCTCCAAGCTGGCCTTAAATATTTTTCTGAACACCAAAAAAATGCCATTTGATTAAAATGAAAGAAAGTTGAACTGGAGGTCTTGGGCTTTCAATTTTTCAAACAAGACTCACGTCTTTGATCCTGAAAGAAAGAAAGAAAGAAAGAAAAAAAAAAAAAACTGCCGTGATTTGGTGGCCTTTTGTTATGGCGATGCTGATTAATGCATACGTGGGACGCGCGCCTCATTTCTGGAAAAGAGCGAGCAAAAACATGCAGTACATTCTTTACACAGTGATAAAAGTGCAGCAAACGTGTTCATTTTCGGAATAAACGGTGAATCAATGGCTGAATTGTATAATTAATCTGTTTTCTTAATGTTTGAGCGCATTTATCCTTTACCTCTGTGGGAACGTTATTTTATGTAATTATGAATTAAATGATGCTGTACTGTGGTGGAAGATCTTTCTTTAATCAGTTACATTTTATTGTTTTTTTTTTTATTTTATTTAAATGCACCAGATTCAGCGTTTTATTCGTTAAGCATGTGTTGCCCCACGTAACAGCCTCAAACACACACGCATGTGCTGATTCAGGGTCATGAGGTGGCACCTCAAAATAGAGGCAACATGCAAAAAACAAAAAGAATCAAAAAAAGCCAGAAATAGGATTTATTTTCAGAAGGATGGTGATTTTTTTTTTGCCTGTCATGCTCTTATGCTCGAATGCTCCCAAACATTTTAATCCCTGACTTTTTTTCCGCTTCAGAGCCCCACGCAGGACCCAGCACTGAGTGGCACACTCATAAGCTCACCCACATTCTAGGGCACCCAGAGAAAAGCCCATGCAGCCAAAACAGAGAGGTAATAGGAAAGCACCCTGTTCATGAAATACCAGGGCTAAGGTCCTCATGAGCGGAAAGGAAAGACTTAGTCACAAATGCTTAAGCAGAATCAACTTGGCGCCTTTAGGAAAAGGACAAAATTCCCTTTCTGTAAGCTAATATCTGTCATGCAGCAAACGGTGCCTTAAATGAAGCGTGTCTGCACTACACAGCCATGTTTAATTTTTTAACATCCCTCAGTCTTACCTTTCCTGCTTAGAAACACTGACGTGGATGTCCAGTGCATTTTTTGATTTAATAAAGTGTATATTGAGAGGTCCTGAATGGAAGGGCACTGTAAAATAAGCAAGCGGACATCATTTACCTTCTGCAAGCTAATATCTGTCATGCTGCAAACGGTGCCTTAAAATAAGCATTTAGAGCAGCGTTTTATTGTTAGCATCCCTCAGTCTTACCTTTCCCTTCTTTGTTGTACTTCATTTCCTGGCAGTTTTGCTGTTTATAAGCTCTTGGTACACTGTAGCCATGCAAAGCATCACTCGATTCATTCACGTGTATAATGACAGAGAGGTCTTCAATGGAAGGGTACTGTAAATAAATGTATTATATACTAATATACTTGTATTGTATGACATCCTGGATTAATAGGATTCTTTTAAGACAAAACATATATACATTTTTTTTTACAGTCTTTATTTGAGTTTTAAATTCTTTATGTATGAACTTATCTGTACAAATATCACAACATATTTCAAATAAATTCATGACCAAAGTTATCACAGGGGCTGCTACCAGTGCTTTTATTTACATGAAAGTGACTAACATTCTTAATGTTATATGTACATTTTTAATTATTATTCTTACCCATAGGGTAATAGGTCCAAAATAATTGCTGAGTGCATTATATCATACACAAAATCTAGGTTAATCATCCCTGGCTAAAAACAAAACAAAACAAACAAACAAATACACACACTGTTACAAAAGTGACAGTAAAATATGTCTACATTAAATTCTCTCCGAAATACAGCAAGACAAATCTTCACATGGAGCACAATGTCTTTTCAAAGGCACAGCTTTGAAAAGTTCAAGAACTTGTAGCAACGCTCACAAGTCTTAGATGCTGCTTGAGTACGCAAATGCAGTATACAGGGTGGTAAAATACGCATTTCACGAAACCCGATGCTTAGAGTTTCTACCCTAATGAGAGAGAAACTCAAGCCCTTCTTTCTTGAAACAAATAAAAAAGAAACAAGCTGAGCCGGAGCACTTCCACATGTCAGATTGCCTGAGATAAATAATTAAAGTTGTGCGTCAATTGTGACGCATTTGCCTTCATATGATCCTTCAGGGCAGAAAAAGATATTGAGCAAACGAATTGCATATAAACTGTCAAAGGCCCCACCAAAAATGACAAAACTTTCAACTGGGCACCCTTATCAGAAAATAAAGCAGGTAATACAAGCTTTGTGACAAACGTGTTAAATTCATTCCATGTAGGCCAAAGGGTACAATCCTTTAGTCACGTTCTGCTTTTGTTGCCAGGAAATCATTTTTTATTTCCTTTTTCTTTAAAATATTGGAGACGTGTAATACTGAAGCAGTCTAATCCATCCATCCGCCCGCCTGCCCGCCCGCCCATCCATTTTACTAACCCGCTTATGCAGTTCAGGATGGCTGGGCAGCCTGCTGCAGTGCTCAGCAAGTGTAAGCGATGGTGTTGAAAAGGGGGCTAATAAATACCTGACTCTGCGAATAACACAAAGGGGCATCCACTAGGAGATCAGCTTACTGTTGCTTTCAGTTCTTTGTAGAGTTCAACACAAATGAACTGGTGGAAGAGAGGCCTGTGCACTACGTATGAAAACACCTTTGAGAATCGAGACTTGCAGTATTCTGTTATATTAGCTTTGTGAATGAATCGGGTATCTTTCAGAGAAATCCAATGTAGCAGCAACACTTTATCAATAAGGTTGAACAAGCTGGGCATTCTAAGCAGCTGTGATTCGGGGGGCTTCTTCCAGTGTGTCTGGCACATCGATGCATGTGGCCGTCCTGAAGATGTGTAGCTGAGGTCCTGACAGAACACAATCATTTAGCCCATCCTGTTGTGGCTTCTCCGTTTATGTAAGCAAAACCAGGAAAGTGTTGCACATGTTCATACTCAGAGTTCCTGCGGGCAGTCAGAGGAGCGTACATGTCGCCTGTGTTGCCATATCTGGTCGAGTGCATTGGTGGACTGGTGTAGCAGCTGTTTGTTGGGGGTACATCAGGCCATCGTGGGGTCACAGGGGTAGGATGCAGTCTTGGTGCTCCACTCATTAGACAAGGCTCCATCCTAGACATCTGACTGTTAAGGGTGTACTGAAAATAGTAGAGGCACAAAAATTATGTTAGTCATATAAATCGTGTCATGCAAATATTGGTCAAAAATATAAAGCAGCATAGTAGCTAAGATCTAAGGGAAAATAAGCACATGTGCATCACTGGCATTTTCGCTATGTATTGTAGTTTCCTCTACAGGTTCCCAACACACCAAAACCATCCATCCAAATTGCAGTCCAACACATTGCTGTTCAGGATCAAGAGGTGCCAGCGACTGCCCCAGCACATCAGTGGCAGAAAAAACAAAAGCAAAGGGCCGCCAGCCCTTCATCAGGCACTGCCACTCACTCCAGATCAATTTAGGACACCAAACAACCCCACTGTCATTTGTTTGGGGACATCAGAAGAAATCTGAGTATCTGGAGGAATCCACGTACAGAATGGGTGAGGATTCAAATCGATTAACCTGAAGCTATGAGGCAGCAGAGCTACACTTTGTGCCAGTTTGGGTCCCACAGTCCAAATTTGCCACTGCATTGTCCTGATACTCCATCTCTGTGTGTGTACCCCTTGATACAAGTTTGCCCATTGCTGCTGGGATGGGCCTTGTTTGCTTTAAAACTGATATTAAAATAAATGAATTAATGGAAAAAATCCCTGCTGATAGAACAAATACATTTTTTTTACAGCAGAAGAGCCTACACTTTTGAACTACTGAGGCCATTATATTATAACTCTGTGGATTACTACAACATGAATTATAAACCTTGTCTTTATCGGCACATTTAGAGGACAAAAGACGCTGGTGGAGAGGTGCGAATGGATTTAAGGTGGGCTGGATCTACGAGTTTTTTCGTAGGCTCTGGTAATTCTATTGTTAATAAGAGGCAAGGGCTGTGAGGGTCAAGATGACCAGTAAATTAGTTTAAAACAGGGGAATGTCTCATTACAGCCCTCCAAAAATAGAGACATCCATACTGGGATGGTTGGAAGGCAGAGGTAGTGCCAGCTCAAGGGGGCTGTGGAGGGTCTATGCTCCCCTTTGGCATTTAGAATGTGGTCCTTTTTGTATATGCTGTCGCACAACATGCTATACTAACATTAGATAGAAGAGCAGGAGTTAGATTTGTGGTATGCCTTAGCGCCTCCCAAATCACGATGCCCTTAAGCCAGTGTCTACAGGGCCCTAGCTTCAAGCCGGCTATAAACAGGGGCTGCTATAAGGTGGATGCAAGAGAAAATGAGTTTTCGTCTGGGTGGAAATATGTTCTAGTACTCCAGTATACTAAATGGCAGGTAACACAGTAGATGACACAGGAGAGTAAGAGAAAGAGAATGACATTAATGGAAGATTGGCTTATAGGAGGCAGCACACAATCCTAGCTGGAAAGCCTGAGGTCGGCCTGCCCATTAAAATAGAGAGATTAAAGAAAGATTCAAAGGAGACCCGGTACCATAAGGCTGTGCCCTTAGGTAAATGGTAAAGACTTGTAAGGGTCACCTAGGCATAGGTAACACAATACACAGTTATGAGTTATGAAGACCGTCTGAAGAGGAGAAAATGGAAATGAGAAAAAAATAACCAGGAGATGGAAGAAGTAAATAAGTCAGGCAAAAATCTTATCTTAGTCTTTAAAGTGGCCAAGGCCATCATTTAAAAAGAAACAGTCAAAGCCTGAGCACTAAAAGTCACAGACAGATAAAATGTAGGAGAAATGTCCTAATTCAAGCTCAAATCCTTAGCCCTCACTGTAGCTGGGACAGACTGTAATGAGTAGTGAGACCAAAGCTTGAATGCCTGTGTCTGTACACAGCCAACTCATACAGAAGGAGCATGATGTGTCATGTGACCTGCGAATGGCATCACAACAGTAAACAATGTGGCCACAGTCATGCAACACCAAAAACCAAAATGGCATGAACAAAATAATGAAAAAAACTATAAATAACAAGAAAAGCAGGTCTAATAGGTCCAGAGCTGAATCACATTGATTATAGACAGATTTTATCACAGCTAGGGAGTTTTCTTGCTTGATATCCCAGTGGCCAAAGAATGACCACTCCTGACTCTAGACGTGAATAACACATTTGGCAAGGATTGATATCGGGAGAGAGTTTAAAGTTTCCTCTTGTCAGAGGCACAATGGGGGAGAGTTTGGGTTAAATGCTCACAGTCAGGAGGATGAAAGGCCAGGAGAGAGAGAGAGAGAAAGAAAGAAAGAAAGAAAGTGAAAAGGTGCAAATCTTCTGTGTTACTGGACAAGTGTCCTAGCTATATACTTTATTTTGCTTTCTGTTTTTATTTATTTATCCTCTAATTGTGTGTTATTTTATAATACATTCAGATTAATTTCACTGTGGTGGGCTGGCACCCTGCCTGCAGTTTGTTTCCTGCCTTGTGCCCTGTGTTGGCTGGGATTGGCTCCAGCAGACCCCCATGACCCTGTGGTTAGGTTATAGCGGGTTGGATAATGGATGGATGAATTTCAAGTCCTTTTTCAAGCATTATTCTCAGTTTTTAGAGGAGCCAAGAAGCCACCCTCTGTTGTTACTCTACAAATCTAATCCCCCTTCCTCACTTTTTAAATGTTTTACCCAATTTGTGATGACAAAAAAAATATTCCCAGGAGAGTCTATACAGTACATCATCTCAGATTAAATCTCTGAATTTATTAATATTTGAATCTGAATATCTGGAAGGAAGGTTTGTCACCAGTGTCACAGCAAACAGTTTTCCTTTTTGTCCAGGCCCTGGTGAGTTAGATGGGCATGTTAATAGGAATCATTCTGCATTACACCTTCATTATACCTACAAAACATGACATTCACAAAAACAAGGAGTTACTCCATAATAGAACGTCTGTAGGCCAACTATGAAAGTTAAGAATTAAACGTACATTTCTTTTCCTCGCACTATACTTTGCTAATAAATTTGTAAACAGACCACACTGTAAGTTGATTTAAAATTACAGGTGAGATAGTTCAACACTCAGAGCTGTAACCTTTCTGAAAACATCACTTATGGATAAATCTGACATGACTTGACTGGGGATTCTTTGAGGCTGAGATAAAACCAAACAGAGAAACTAATATTTCCATTGGATCAATCAAAATTACACAGAATCTAAACTTTAAATTTACCGTATTAGAAAATCAGGTGCGCGTCAGACACGAGGAAATGTAATTCTGTAATGTATACTTCTGCTTGGGCTCTCTCGCTCGCTCACTCTCGCTTGCTGGCGCTCTAGTGCTCTCTCTCTTTCTCTAAACGCTTCCTATACAATCACAACGCGCGTCGTACACGGGGCAAAACGTTTTCGCGATTTTCCTTGTAAAAATTAGGGTGCGCGTCTTATATGAGGGTGCGTGGTACATTGTATATTATATATTGTTGAGCGTCCCAGTATTGTACTTCTGCTTTTCCTTTACAGTAGTCTTTGAAAAGCAGAAGTACAAAACTGGGATCCTGGGAAGCTCAGATGGACGAGGCATTTGAGAAGAAGCAAGTTAAGTATCATGGACTTCTGGAGGGACGCCGAAAACAGAGGGGGCAAACCCGTTGCCACCAGGGTGTGGTGACCTGCAGAGGCATTTCTGTCTGATCTCAATGCAAAATATACACACTGCTTTGCATCAAGAGGTCTTTGAAGAGATCAGCCATCAGATTAGCGTCAGGGGCTGCCGAAAGAGCCTCAAGATGGCTGTAGAAGACAAGGAGTAATCTGTGGAGAAATGCTGCTGGCATGCAATTTGGTGCCTGATCAACCGTGTCTGGATGGCCTGGGTAGAGGTGTCTGATGTTGCAAGTCCTGGAATCCCCAATCACCCCAGTAAACATCATTGATGAGGAGTCTCAGAGCAACCTTGTGAATGTATCTTGTAACAGAAACAGTGGCAATCTTGAGGAAAATGTCTTTCAGCGGGACAAACAAAAATAAGAATCAAATACCAGGTGGTTCTTGCTTTTATTTTCCATTAAAAAGATTCCACATTAGTAAAGCCTCCAATTTATTAGAATATAAAGGTTTATACCAAGTGCATGGTGATGGAATCTATCAGTAAGAATGCTTCGCAGAAGCTAATAAGTACAAACTTGGGTATGGCAAGGACCAGAATGCAGTCCAGCAACAAGAGAAGCAAAGGGAATAGGCAAAGACAAAGTCAAAACTAAAGCTAAACACCCAAGTACACCAGGAGAGCCAAACGTTAACTGGATTTTCTGGGAATTTCCTGCTATGAAGTGTGATGACTTTCCCAGAAATTTGAAATTCAGTTTTGACAGAGGTGTTTCATAATTTCAAGGACATAATCATAAAAGTAGCCAAAGTGTGGGCAAAGGTCATTTTACAAAGAAAAAAAAATTAAAAAAAAAACAAAATTAGAATGTGAACCAAAATTTGAAGTCTAGTCAAAACCAAACAAAAGCAAGCACAAGTTGTTTCTTTGTTTTCAGATAAAGTAGTCTGTGTGCACCACCATCTTTTTAAATTGATAGCATGAGGACGTCAGGCAAATCAGGCCAACATCTCATGCGTTTCGGACACAATTCAGGTATTTGATCACTCAGCAGTGACTCGTCAACACTGCTTACACATACTGTATAACACAGCCACTCAGAACATATACAATATGGCATATTAGTGCACTTGTGATATATATGTTAAAGCACCAATGACAACAAATAAAGAAAAAGGGCCAACTCTATAGGAAGTAAACCACTTACTGAAAAAAACTCTTAACATGTCATATCAAAACAAGAGAGCAATTCAAAAATAGGATATGTTAGCTGGAGATTCTGGGCTGGTTATTATCAAGTTTATTTTTTTACCTGAAGTGATCTTTCGCAAGGTGCATAACATTCAGTTAGCAAGTTTCAAAGTCACATTACATCTGATTGTTTGGATCTTTTCTGTTTTCAATAAAACTTTTAAGAGTGGCGATTACACATAATGCATTAATGCGTCTTCAATGAGAAATTAGTGACTTCTAAAATATAAGACACGTCAAGAATTTGGTGGCACCTTCAGTACATGGAGTTCTGTGAATGTGTCATTGATGGTAATGCAGTCCCTCTGAACACTCTCCTTTAGCCTTAATGGTCGCTCCCTAAGTCCAAATCAGCCCTTACGTGATTATTATAGATGGTAGCAAATCTGCATATGTTGAAATGCCACCGTAATTTCTAAGCAGGAGACATGATATGTGGGGAAGAGAGGCACAGCATGGGAACAATTGTGCCACTTGGCTTCTCAGTGTCAGACTCAAGCTGGCTAGCTGCTCCTTTAACTCTTTCAGTGCTAATGTCGACTTTTGTCAAAATTCAGGAGTAGAGGACGGTAATCAGCTGCAAACTGCAACAAAACTCACCCCTACAAACCAAATTGTGTCACATTGCACCCGCCACCCACCTGCTGTGCGAAGACAGCCAAGCAGCTGGACCACCGTGCATTCCTGCTGACCATCGAGGTGCCCCCCACACAGCCAATACCGCCAAAGAGATGCTGAACATGCGCCAACAGAAGCCACAGCACATAGCAACCGCCGTTTTATGTTGACTTATGTGTGAAACCATTGCTTTGTGTGCTTTTCAGAAAACTGAGTTTTTTGGAAAAAATATTCAGCCCTCAAAGAGTTAAAGGTCTGCTCATTACAGGTCATTACACCGACTCTGAGAAGATCGATCCTCACTGTTCTGTGCTGACTGCATAAGACATACTGTGAAGGGGAATTTGGCCAAGTATCTGGAGAAAACTGAAGAAAGTAATTCATGATGAGAGAAGAGACTAAAACAAGGTAATTGTAACATATATGGGCTATCGAAGGAGAAAAAAACATTCAGGCGGTCACAGTAAGGAAGTACAAAGGTAGACAAATCCAAAATATAGACAACTACCTTTAAAATGTCAATTTCAAAAAATACTGGACAATAATTCGCTTAGACTTACTGTGTGACTTTTCTAAAGGAAAAAATGCACCCCATACTTAAAGTCAGTGGTCCCTTTGCCGTTCACCTGCCCCTTCATTGATGCTGCATTAATTAGGGTTGCCTGTCCATACGACCACACATGTGAAAGGAGGGGTCTTGGCAAAGGCCACGCCCATACTTGAGACATCCGGCTTCCTGTCCGTTTACTGACTTTGCTTACATACCAATTAGCAGGAAATGGTGTCAAGTTATGTGCCTCATGCTTGTTTCAATGTGCCTTATATTTTACAGTATATCTGCTGATTCTCTCAGTAGATAACAATAAGAAGATGTCCCTATGTATAGGCTAGGAGTGCAAGCAGTGTCCTGTTTAAACTATGGCCACCCGCCATCCAAACTGCCATTGCCTGAACTGTAGCAAAACCCCACACACATGCAAAGTCTGCTTTGACAGGAATTCTAATCTGAGGACTAAACCAGCGAGCCAAGCACACTGAGGCAAAATAAAAAACAACTGAAGGATTAGTGCAAGGAATTAGGACATAATTAAAAGATAAAAGCATCTCAAAGATCTTTGAGGAAGACCCTTTTCGGTTTCAATCATAAAGTCCAGCTTTAATTTGATGACATAATTGTAGGAACTAGAAAAGCTAAAGGAATTTTTTTGAATTATAAAAACTCCTAAAATTCAACATGAAAGAAAAAGGCAAAAAAATGACTGTCAAAAAGTGCAGCAATGTGCTTTCTGAATTATTTTTTGACGTGGGTTACTTTTTTTTTTTTTTTTACTAGTTTATTACATTCAATCTTTAGGGTGCTGTGCTAATTACATACTAAGGAAAAACATGACATTGAAGGCGAATTTGATTTCCTAAATACAAACAGCGACACAGTTGATTCCTTTATTGTTGAGCACTGTACGGAAAAAAAAGTCAGTGCGGGTCAAATAATTGCACAGCCAGCCAACGACTTCTTTATCATGAGTAATGAAGAGACTATTGAAAAACAATATTTTAATAATCACCCCTTGCCCTGTTAACAATGATCAGAGTAGCCAATGAAACCTCTATTGAAGCCGGGAAAGAGACTCCAGTCTACAGCCATCTGCACGGATGCTTGCCCATACTAGCACAATCATCTTTCACACAACACATCCGGTTTATGAAGAGTGCTTCAGCACGTTGGACTCAAAACACTGAAGCCTACTGATCTTTTCTGAGCACAAAGGCAATGTTTGTTGGAGGGTCCTTGACAGGAAATTACCATTATAAGGGTCAACTCACACTCTCTCTTGCTAACAGTAAACGAAACCTCCTGATCTTTCTCTGTCTCTGTTGCTCTTCGGCTCACTTTTTCTTCCCTAACTGGTGACATATACTGCTGTTGTTTCAGTTTAAATTATAAATGCTAAATATTGTAAAAATATTTTTTGGAATTTGATTTTAATGTTGTAATAGTCTAATATACAGTATTTCTATCCACAATAAAACGTTTAGCATCAATGTATAAAATAACTTCAATAATTTGACTTGATTAGCAAATTACACACGTGCTCATTCCATTTACTTTTAAAGGGTTTTATTCTCAAGTATTCCAGTTTTGTTCAAATAATTTCTGTTATTTTGGTGGTTAAAATCTGAAAAGCCTCTGATGAATCCACCAGTTTTAGAATGTACTGCTGTAAGTTCTGGCCTCAGAAATAAGCTTTTTTTTGGCTGCTTTTTATTAAATGCTTTATAATGTACCTGCAGGTAAGTTTGTCAGTTTAAAAGAACAATTCATATGTTAATATTGTAGGTATTTTAATTAATTCCTTTCGGATTTACTGGGTGTGTGTACATTTCAAGTTTTAAAAACATGGAGTTTAAGGTCTTTTAAATTCAGGTCAAATGAACTTCTAACGACTGTGCTGTTGAAAATAAATGCCATGGTAATGGTATTAGGAAAGTGCTCAGAATAATATATAGTTTTAAATGTTTATATCTGGAGAGTAAATGTTGACAGATGGGCCTTTAGCTTTATATATATACTAGGCTGACCCGCCTTTTAAGGCGAGCGACTTTTAAGTTGACCACTTCTTAAGGCAATTCAAAATGTAGATCAATTTGATATTTTATACAAACTCATTAATTTGGTTATATTGCATTTGAGCGGTATTACTTTAATACTCGTAGTTTCTGTTATTTTTGTGATGAAATTTAAACTTTTTTTCTATATTGAGGTCGCCCTTTTGAACCCCCCTGATATTTACTACGCGTGAGGAATTTATACTCCATCAACATTAATTATTTCCAGAGAAATAATTTTGTCTATTTTTCCAGCGCATCACACACAAAAGCAAGGAAACGATTGGAGCACCAGAACTCTGCTCACATCATGTCGCTTCATACTGCAAGCTACAAGCAGTAAGTCTGTGATAAGCGGAATACCGCTACGCTTTCCACTCACGGGACGAAAGCACAATCCTGACCGCTTTTATATAGTAAGAAAGAAGAAGAAGATATCGCACAGTCTGGAGTAGAAAATCATCTTTTACCTGGAAAAACGAAACTACAAATCCCATCGTGCATTGCAAAATGGACGGGGCGTGTGAAACTCCGCGCCTGCGTAGCACTCACCGGACGGAAGGACAATCCTGATCCTGGGCACAAATTCTTATTGTAATTAAAGTATATTGCTCTGCAAACCCACCTATTAATAACAATCTAAGACTTGGCACATACGTGTTCAGAAATCATAATCAAGTGTAACTTTTTATATTTGTAAATAACTGGCAGATAGATCTAGTATAAGGGAAAAGAAAAAAAGTGCTTGAAAGACCCTACCTGTTAAACTATGACATCCTGATTTCATTTGTACCAACTGTGGCAAGCGGCTGGGGGTGGCACCCAGCCGGGATGCCCGAAAGGACCGGAGGAGGGATTACGCCTCCTCCAGACCACGAGGGGGCGACCACCCTGGTGGCTTTGGGGACCACGGGAACTGAGCTTGGAAGCTCAACCCTATAGGGGACCGTGGCCACCGCCAGGGGGCGCCCCGATGCCTGGAAAGCCCTAGTCCTCAGCACTTCCACCACACCCGGAAGTGCTGGGGGAAAGACGACCAGGGATACCCGGAGTGCTTCCAGGTACACAGCCAGTACTTCCGACACACTGGAGAGTGCCAGCGGAAACTAATCGGGAGGAACCTGGAGCACATCCGGGTGATTATAAAAGGGGCCGCCTCCCTCTATTCGTGGGCTTAAGTCGGGAGCGGAGAAAGACAGAGCTCGGGAGGAGAGGAAAGGAGGCGGCCTGAAGAGAGAGAGGGATCATTGTGTGAGGCCTGGACTTTGGGGGAGTTTTGGGGTTGTGTGTCACTTTGTTTGTAAATATGTACAGTATAATAAACGTGTGTGGGTGTTTGAACCATCGGTGTCCGCCTGTCTGTGTCCGGGACAGCCTCCACACATCGCATTTAAATTAGATAAATAGGTCATATATAACATTTAACTTTATACTTTGTTTTCTGATAATGTTTACATATAAGATGCCTTATTTTTTAACCATATATTTACTTAGGACTGTGAATATGTTTAACTAAATTGAGACATTTACTTAACTGTTTCAGGGCTGATGTGAATTTTTGTCAAAATTCAGGGGTAGAGGATGGTAATCAGCTGTAATCTGCAACAGAACTCGCCCTTACATTAAAGTTCAAAGGAAAGTTACCTAGCTTTGTTGATCTGACCTCGATTCCAAATGCGTGCATAAATAGTGAAGAGCAAACAACCTCTAAAATGGCATCGACATCTGGTGAGAGACCAAAGCGAATGTGCAAAACATGGACGTTTTATGTAATTTCATTGAATAGGACTCTGACCTGTCAGACTCCGAGTTTGATGCAAGTGATCTGGAGATGGATATCGAAAACAAAAGTGAGGTACCAGCATCATCTGATCATAGTGCTGAACACTTTCATGTAGCCGATGAGCCTACAGCAGCATTTCCCTGGGAGGACCAGCACTTATGATGGCAAGAGGTACAAACCATATTGTGTCACACTGCGACTACCACCGCCACCCACCTGCTGTGCGAAGACAGCCAGGCGGCCGGCCCGCCGTGCATTCCTGCTGACCATCGAGGTGCCCTTGTGCAGACACTGCCGCCAGAGATGCCAAACATGCACCAACAGCAGCCATGGCACATAGCAACAGATGTTTTATGTTGATTTATGTGTGAAAGCACATAAACTACGTTTTTTGGAAAAAATATTCCGGCCTTACAGAGTTAATGAGACAAAGGATGCTACCAAGAATATATCATGCATCTCTGTGCTGATTGATTCAATTTAAAATATATTAAAGTATTAAATGATAAATAAACTGTTCTCTTAAGACTAACCAGTCATGTTATAGAGAACCTTGCTACTCACATGGCGTGGCTCCACTGGCCAGCTGTAATAAGGGACATCCATGTTGAGGTTAATTTATAATTATGGCTCAGTACTCCTTTTTTATCTACCGACTAGCCTGTTGTAGTGGCACGGAAACGGCAGAAAAAGAAGGCCACATGTTTTGTTATTATTATTATTATTGTATGCTTAACAGATACCTTCACTGTATACTTCATTTGAAACATCCAGGATAAATTACAGTTGAAGTAGACAGTAGTACTCTTCATGTTTCGGAAATGTTAGTCCAGTAGAGTTTGATGAGCTGTGTTGGACCCAATGGCCTGTTCCCATCCAAATTGTTCTTAGACTTGATCATTTATATGCATTTTTTGTACAAATGAAAGTACAACCTAGTTAATAATAATTCTAGCTGTCTTAAATCAGAATTGATTCATTACCTTGTAAAGAATACATTTGCTGCAATTGCTGCCTGAATCAGACAAGTGTCAAGGCTAGGGTTCTAGACTTTATCCAACAAGGCTGCTTCTTCAGGCCCTGTCTACAGTAACAACTGTACAGTTTGAACAACTATAATGGATCTTGTTTTTGTAAGCTGCCAAAATGTAGTAATTATTATTATAGTTATTCTCATCCACTTGACTTTTATTTTCGCTAGGACTGGACACCACTTAACTGCCAACTAGTTTCCACCAACTCAAATAGCCTTTTATAGCACCATTAAACCTGAACTCAGATTAGTTGCATTAATTAATTTCTATTTAATTGAAAGAGTAAAAAACAACATATATACAGTAGCTGAAAATACTAGTACAGTATGTAAAGACTTACTTGTGATGTGCTTCTGTGATATGCTGGGTAGTGCAGTGGAGTGGCAATCCCTGGTTCATGAGAAAGAGACGTGTACTGACTCTGGATCGGATGGTGATGTTGATTGCTGTAGCTCCCATAGTTGTAGCCTCCTGTATAACTGCAAAGGAAAGGGCAGGGTGAGTCTTATGTCAATTAAATGTAAGCCATCTGATAAATGCACTTGACCAGAGAAATATTAGCAATATTAAACAAAATAAGATCACTGTTTCTAGTAAGATTAAATGGTATTATCTATTTGGGTCGAAAATATATTTCTGCAGTTTGGATAACAATTTCTAGACTTTTTTTGCAAGAACAACCTTTTGCCAGGAGGGGACTGTTGCACACTGGCCTTACAGTTACGTAACATCCCATAAAATGAACAAAAATAAATTAAATTGACTGGGTGGGTGAATGGATTGGTAGAAAATATGAAAATTGTGAAAACTCAGAAGGTAAGATATGTTTGTAACATACACCATGCAGAAATAGACTGATACATATTGGGGTTACTATCACAAATATATTTATATTAAAAGGCTTTAAGACAAATTGAATTTCAAAAGTTAATTTGCCTAATTAATTAAGCCCCCGCTTACTTAGGCTTTCAGTTTCTGTTCTGTGTTCAGATCTGTGCCACACAAGAATGTAACAGAATTAACTACAAGCGTTACACTCTTTATATGACGGATGTTGACTACCTACAATGCCAATTATCCATTCTGATGGTGATGTGCCACGTACTTATTTGTTGTATATCTTCATATTTCTCTTACAGATAATGATTCATGATTCGACTACCTTACAAAATAAAAAGCAGCCATATATAAAATCTCTAATCTTTGCAGTTTACTTCAGGGCAATGTTTGAGGTAGATGGGGCCTACTGTATGTTATATGCATCAGAAACATGCACACACTCACACATCAGAGACGCCAGTAACCTAACCACCTATCACTGGACTATGACGGGAAACAGAATCCCTGACAGAAGCACACGAACAAAAGGAGAGAACTTGGAATTGATGTTTAATGTATGCTGGACTATAACTGAACCTCGTAACCAAGCAAAGCAAAGTGGTAGCGCAGCACATTGAGCCTTTCAGGGACAAAGCTAATTAACAACCAATTTAACAGCCGGGTTTAATCAGGATGCCTCTGCAAAGAAATAAAACAAAATAACAATATGAATTGATATTTATTATTTACCTATACATGTTAAACACATACTGTACAGTATGATGCAGTGTACTTTATATACCCACAGTAAGTTGCAGACTCATAACAAAAGTGTTATGTAACCTACAGAACATATTTTTATAAAAATTTACCCTCGGTATCTATGTGAGAAGTGTTTTCAATGATCCTAAAGAGCATTTTAGATGGTATTAGTAATACTGTATGAATCAGTCAGTCACATAACAATATAAACTTTGTCAGGTGTTAAATAAAACAGCTGAAGTGCAGCAACATTACTTACCCGTGATCTTCTCTGTGTGGATAGACAGGCATCCTGTGCGTGCTGGGAGCTGGGGGCACATGGCCACTTCTCATACATGGCAGTTGCTGGGCTGCATCTGATGGATTACTTCCTGCTGTTGTCACTGTGTACGTAAGGGACCATGTATATGATTGAACAGCTCCTATTAAAAATACTGCATTTTAAAAGATGACCCACACATCTTTAACCTCTAAAGCCTGATTTCAAAGAGCTGCCTCAAGTTGAGCTGATATGTGATAACAAGCTATAAGCATACCATTCCTCTGTTATTCTATTGGTTAATTGTTAATATGAAATGAAATATTGACATTGATTTCCAGGATTTGACTGGAACTTTAAAATATTTTATCTACAAGAAATTATTTTACCAACTTTTAAAATCAGGCTGAACTGCCTTTAATGTGCTATTCATAACATTACCAAACCATTTTAGTGTCGCAGAGAGCTAGAGCCTATCCCTAGGCATAAAGCGGGAAAGAGGCCTGGAGAGGGCACCAGTCCATCCCAGGGCCCACTCATGCACTCTTATTCACAAGGGACATATCAACCTAATACTCTCATCTTTGGGAGAGAAAATAACAGAATACCTATAGACAGTGCAAACTCTACACCAGCAGCGATTGATTCAAAGCATCACTGATATCAGGTACTGTTATTGTAAGATCACGGTAATGCTGCCTGATGTTCTGTTCAGATTTGTCTAATCATGTCCTTTTCAAACAGTATGTAAAATCCAATTCATTTTGATTACTTTAAATTCTCTTCCTTCAGTTTTCTTGTACTTCTCAAATGGTAAGGTCTGGGGTGGAAATGAAGCTGACAAGACATCCCTTTTCTACAGCAGCAGAAATCCTAGATCTTTCCAAGAAATTCTGAAGCCAATTGTAATGTGTATTTCCTGCAGCGTGTCCGGGGTTTATCTCAAGTATCCCTGAGTTATCTACAAAGTAAAACTGCAGCAGGAGAAGCCCAAGGGCATCCTCACAAGAAGCTCAGATCATTTTAACTTAATTCTGCTTCTAGCACAACAATGGTTCTTCACAAACAGCTCCTTTACTTGTAAGCTTAGCAAATACCATCGAGGAACCTAATTTCTCTTGTTTATACTTTTTTGGCTATCCTTTTAGACACCCCCATAATTTGCAACTCTATTAATAAAATGCATTGTATTAATTAGATATAGAAAGATAGTCCATCCATCAATTGAGACACATCAGTGCAGTGGTTTTCAACAGTGTTACAGAACAGCTTTATTTATAATATAATATAATACCAACACATCTGTAAAAGCCTTTAGTCTAGATCAGGGGTCCTCAATCACAGTCCTGGAGGGCCACAGTGGCTGCAGGTTTTTGCTCCAACCCAATTGCTTAATAAGAAGCTCTTACTGCTCAAGTAACACTTCTGCTTCACTTTAGTTGTCTCGCTTGTTAAGATTTTGAACCCTTATCGCTTATTTTAGTCTTAAACGCTGTAGTCTTGGTATTTAATTGCTCCTCATTAGCAATAACATGCAAATGACAAAAGAGACCAGCATTTCTCCATTTAGCGTGTTTCCATGTACACCCCTGTGTATTATCATGCACTATTGGGTTTAATTAAATACTTGGAAGGAAAGTAAAGAGAAAAATGTGAAGGACTGAGAATTACTTATCCATTTTAGCCTTCAGATCATTTGGATGATATCCTCAGAAAGGGAAAGAAAATCTAGGATATGAAAACGGCCTGACAAAGCAGAGTTAAAGCACCAACAAGCCATGAAATTAAGTTATTGGCAAGAATTGCTTTCTAATTAAGCAACCAGGTTAGAACAAAAACCTGCAGCCATTACGGCCCTCCAGGACTGGGATTGAGGACCCCTGGTCTAGATTCTACATTGATAAGGAACAGTAGAAGGGCATAGGCAGCTGGAGCCTGTACATGCAGAAACAGGCATAAGGCAGAAACTAGCCCAAGATGAACCACTAGTCTATAGCAGACATCCAACAAAAGGTCTTATCAGATGCTCTGATTTATAGAAAGCAGTCATTCACCTGTTGTAGCTGTGATGGCTGTATATTCCGGTGAGTGATTTCTTCCTGGTGATGGAGCAGATGGGATTTCCACTGAAGTAACTGATTTTGCTGGGGAGTAAGGGCTCGGCGATGGAGGAGGTGGGGTGGGCTCTGTTAACATTATATCTTCACTTCTGTCTGTTGAAGACAAGAAAAGGAAGAAATATTAAGAGTCACAGAAAACTATCTGTGCATAAACAGAAATGATGCTGTTGGCATATACCTTTCTTTTTCCCATTACAATGATAAAACCAACCATTTTACTGATAATAAGTGTTGCAAAATACATTGTAAACGAGTGAATGAGCCTATGCCTACATTTTATTTGTGTTTTCAAACTGATCCCACAGTTTCAACATCTTAGGGATGTCAGCAGCATGAGGCTTAAGGCAAAAATAAACCACTGAGTCTCATTCAGATTAGAGTCAATATTGTGATTAGCAACTAATTACGTGCCCCTGAGTATGTCCTACTCTAACATGAATGTTCAGCAAAGACAGCTTAGATTATGAAGACCTAATCTACTCTTAAAAATTCTCTAGAATTCACCAGAATGTTTTCAGTTAAATGATGAGTCACGCACCTAAGAACACCAGTGTAAGTTAAGGGCAAGTACATTCAAGATGGAACCATTTTCCCACAAAGGATTATGTATTGCTACAGTAACAGCTTAATCTTTATCCAAAAAGCTCTCAACCACATGATACAAATGTACATGAAACAAAAGTAACCAATATATAAGGTAAAATATAATAAAAGAATATTTTGCACTTTTTCAATTTTAAACACATTCCCATCTGTGCAAGTCAGGAAGGTGTGACTTTAATGAGTCATATCAGATACAAGTTTCTACTGTCATCCCTGGTAACAGGAACAAACAATCAAGTCATGTAGTCAAAGTGGGAATGTTGACAACTTAAGAGTATGACTGAGAAATATTTTTTGCACACCTGTTGCTTATTCTGATTTTGTCACCATATATAAAGGTGCCAGTTAAATATAAAATAGTAGTAAAAATAATAATAAAGACCAGGCAGACACCCTTGGTCAAATCTGGTAAATGGTAAATGTCTAAAAAAAAGAATTTATCTGGGCATGCTCAGAAGATGTAAGTTCCTGTCAAAAGACAGGAACAAAACCTATGACCTGAGTGACATGAGACGGAAGCACTGTCTGTCACGCTTATCCCGTAAGTCTATGGTAGAACACCACAGCATAGTCTTCTTCCTCACCTGTTCCCTCTTCACCCTTCATCGCCCTCATGAGCTCATTAGCTCTCTCCTGGCAGTGCAGCGATTCCAGCAAGTAAAGAACATAATCGTCAAACATCAGGTGAATGAGGTGAAAGGAACCTTTGAAAAGAGCCATGACAGTAAACATTAGCCACTTTGCTACTTTATTGAAAGACTGATTAATACCAGTCAAATAACTTCTTTCTTAATTATCCATTGTGTTGCATCACAATGAAACATTTCACACTACAAACATAACATTTCTTATTTTCAATAGGCAAACAATAAAGTACAATAGCAACAAAATAATCAACATTTCATTTAGAAGGCATTCATTAAAGGAGAAATTCAGGTATATATTTCTTTTTATGACTGATTCAATACAGTAGAGACATGTTTTGTTATGTCACAAATACAAGCCTGCCTACAATGTCGTTTGTAACCTACGGTGCAGGAAATCAATTGTTGGAAAAGCTTGGCTAAAAATATATATACACACTATATATATATATATATATATATATATATATATATATATATATATATATATATATATATATATATATATATATATATACAGTGGTGTGAAAAACTATTTGCCCCCTTCCTGATTTCTTATGTTTTTGCATGTTTGTCACACAAAATGTTTCTGATCATCAAACACATTTAACCATTAGTCAAATATAACACAAGTAAACACAAAGTGCAGTTTTTAAATGATGGTTTTATTATTTAGGGAGAAAAAATCCAAACCTACATGGCCCTGTGTGAAAAAGTAATTGCCCCTGAACCTAATAACTGGTTGGGCCACCCTTAGCAGCAATAACTGTAATCAAGCATTTGCGATAACTTGCAGTGAGTCTTTTACAGCTCTGGAGGAATTTTGGCCCACTCATCTTTGCAGAATTGTTGTAATTCAGCTTTATTTGAGGGTTTTCTAGCATGAACCGGCTTTTTAAGGTCATGCCATAGCATCTCGATTGGATTCAGGTCAGGACTTTGACTAGGCCACTCCAAAGTCTTCATTTTGTTTTTCTTCAGCCATTCAGAGGTGGATTTGCTGGTGTGTTTTGGGTCATTGTCCTGTTGCAGCACCCAAGATTGCTTCAGCTTGAGTTGACGAACAGATGGCTGGACATTCTCCTTCAGGATTTTTTGGTAGACAGTAGAATTCATGGTTCCATCTATCACAGCAAGCCTTCCAGGTCCTGAAGCAGCAAAACAACCCCAGACCATCACACTACCACCACCATATTTTACTGTTGGTATGATGTTCTCTTTCTGAAATGCTGTGTTCCTTTTACGCCAGATGTAATGGGACATTTGCCTTCCAAAAAGTTCAACTTTTGTCTCATCAGTCCACAAGGTATTTTCCCAAAAGTCTTGGCAATCATTGAGATGTTTCTTAGCAAAATTGAGACGAGCCCTAATGTTCTTTTTGCTTAACAGTGGTTTTGTCTTGGAAATCTGCCATGCAGGCCGTTTTTGCTCAGTCTCTTTCTTATGGTGGAGTCGTGAACACTGACCTTAATTGAGGCAAGTGAGGCCTGCAGTTCTTTAGACGTCCTGGGGTCTTTTGTGACCTCTCGGATGAGTCGTCTCTGCGCTCTTGGGGTAATTTTGGTCGGCCGGCCACTCCTGGGAAGGTTCACCACTGTTCCATGTTTTGCCATTTGTGGATAATGGCTGTCACTGTGGTTCGCTGGAGTCCCAAAGCTTTAGAAATGGCTTTATAACCTTTACCAGACTGATAGATCTCAATTACTTCTGTTCTCATTTGTTCCTGAATTTCTTTGGATCTTGGCATGATGTCTAGTTTTTGAGGTGCTTTTGGTCTACTTTTCTGTATCAGGCAGCTCCTATTTAAGTGATATCTTGATTGAAACAGGTGTGGCAGTAATCAGGCCTGGGGGTGGCTACGGAAATTGAAATCAGGTGTGATACACCACAGTTAGGTTATTTTTTAACAAAGGGGGCAATTACTTTTTCACACAGGGCCATGTAGGTTTGGATTTTTTTTCTCCCTAAATAATAAAACCATCATTTAAAACTGCATTTTGTGTTTACTTTTGTTATATTTGACTAATGGTTAAATGTGTTTGATGATCAGAAACATTTTGTGTGACAAACATGCAAAAGAATAAGAAATCAGGAAGGGGCAAATAGTTTTTCACACCACTGTATATATATATATATATATATATATATATATATATATATATATATATATATATATATATATATATACAGTATAGATTACAAGCTTATCTCACCCCATCCAGGCTGGATTCTGGCCCACTGGACCCTGAGTTGGATTAAGAGGATATTACAAGCTGCTTTTTTTTGTAATAAAGGGTATTAAATTGCCTATTTTCATTCATGGCACAACCAAGGCTTAATTAAAAAAGGCTTAATTAAAAAATCAATTCCTAACCCACTTGTTCCATCCAAAAAAGCCATTGATACAGTATACTCCAGCAATACTGAATGAGCTGCTAGTTTACAGGCTGGACACTTTATCCAGCACTGGCAGTTTAACCTAACAAGTATCAAGAGGGAAAAAAGAAATAAAAGAAATGCAGAAAGAAATTCTACACAGACATTGACTGACTGGTTTTGAATTAACCCTCAAATAATCCCTCAACAGGACACCAGTCCATCGCAGGGTGAACACACACTCGGGACAGTTTAGTGCTACTAACTTACCTAACCTGCATGCCTTTGGAGCACAAAGAGGAAACCCACGTGGAAAACATGCAAACTCCAGCATGGGGAACCTGGGCCATGAACCCCAGCATCCTTGGTGTGAGACGGATGTGATACCATTACACCATCATGCTGCGCTATTTTTGTTACATTATTTTTTAGTTCTCTAAAGTGTACTCTCAGATTCATTTAATCATACAAAGCTGTTCTATGGCATATTAAAAATCACCTTGTTATATGCATGTGTTTTACACTTTGTTATCCAGTGTTTGGACACAATTAAGTGCTACTTTGTAACTGCAACATATCCTACTTACAGAAGAAACAATCTAGCTGCATACATTAATCTTCCAGCATTGAACACATTTAATTCATTTAAGGGTCTTGGTGTCTGGAGTCTATCCCAGCAGCTTTGGGTGTAGGATAACAACCTCTCCTGGACAGAGCACCATAATTGCACAATGTCTCAAACTCACCGTGCCTTTGGGATGTGAGAGACATGGGAAGAACCACGCAGACAGTGAAGGGCTGTGATTGAACCCAGAAGTCTTGAGCTGTGAGGCAGCATTGTTAACCACTGCTTAAGGAAAGTGTCATTTTTTATCCTGGAATGTGCTTTGACTTTAAACAGTTTTTATTTGCCAGTTCTTTCCTGAAAGTGTTTGGTTACACTCATGATTTATGAACACTGAAAGTTTGAATATTACCCCCGTGTCTGCACTGAACCTTTAGGGATCACTAAGGGGCATAAGTCCCACCTTGTAAAGAGGGATAGGAGGGACTTCTGGGGGTATTACAAACAAATCCATTTTTGTCACAAAAATACACAAGTCTCTTTACTGGAGTGTAAGGACTGCAGTTATAGCAGATTCTGAGTATTTAATGCACACAATACTATCCTGGAATGCCCTATTTCAAAAACTCACATTATTATGATATTCAGTTTACTCTTGTCTATAGTCTATATGTTCTTAATAAGAGGAATACAAAGGGATTAAAGTGAATCCACTGTCACCTCTACATGTAAGGCACCATTTCTTGTTGATGCTGTTTTGACATTCGTGGCAGAGCAACAGGCGCTGAGCAAACTCCTGTCAATCATGGAGAATCCACTGCATCCACTGAACAGTATCATCTCCAGACAGAGGAGTAGCTTCAGTGACAGACTGAGGAGATCATTCCTCCCCCACACTATGTGACTCTTCATTTCCATCCGGGGGTAAACGTTAACATTATTCAAAGTTATTGTCTGCTTTTACATGCATTTTTATTACTCTTTAATTTAATATTGTTTTTTGTATCAGTATACTGCTGCTGGATTTTGTGAATTTCCCCTTGGGATTAATAAAGTATCTATCTATCTATCTATCTATCTATCTATCTATCTATCTATCTATCTATCTATCTATCTATCTATCTATCTATCTATCTATCTATCTATCTATCTATCTAATACCTTCCTCCCAATTTAAAATGATTCCCCATTTGTGAAACTCTGTTCCCCTCTATATACTCACACTCTCTTCCTACTTCGCACCCCTTCCTTGGAAATGGCTCCATACCATAAAACAATCTTTCTACCAAATGCTTTTGCTGACAAGCATTTCTGAAATCCCTAGAAACAGTAGCACTCAACTGCTGGCACGTCTCTTTTTGTAAGTACCTAGACTTCCCTGCACTGGATAATAAAGTATAAAACACATAAATCTGACAAGGTGAAACAGTAACACTGTTCTGCTGGCACACCATCTTTTGGAAGCACCTGGACCTCCCTGCAGCACAGACAAATAAGTCTTCTTGCACTACTTCCAAACACAAAGAAAAAGTTAACTCGGCCATTCATACTTCACACATCCGCTTCACCCTTGGCTATTCGTTCTACTAGTGATAGGTGAGTGAGCCTAACAGGAGGCTATTTGATGTGTTATACACACCTCAGAACTAAGGGTGAGGCCACTGTCTCTAATGTGATTCAGAGTGTTTTCTGACATACTTGTGCCTATTTGGTTGTGTGTGTGAATTTCTGCTTCTTTGTGATTTGTTAATCCAGGATTAGTTGGCGGTAGAAGGGGAGTGTGTATTGGTTTATCTGGCATCCTTATCCTGATTTCCTGTTATACTGGGTGTAGTGGCTATTAAATAATCACAAACAATAAGTTCCTGGACAGCAAGTATGCAGCTCGGGCAAAGGCCATGAGAAGGTGACATCATACATTAGCATGTATGGAAATTTCAGAAAATTTCTTAAACAAGTATATAAATGGTGGTCCCCACTTATTTGCTAGATCATCTTTTTAACTAGGCTAACTGGGATGGAGAAAGAGTGTCTGGAGTTTGAGGTGAAAGAAACTGTTAATCATAAAGAAGTGTAGAAGGTAAGAGAGGATGCTAATTCACATGACAGACAGGCACACTATGATTCCACGAGGTCCAAGAGGGAATGTCTTTAATACACACACACACACACACACACATAAAACTGACAGTGTCTTTGATCTGGAAGGTGTGCTGGAGTGTCAATCCTAGACACTCTTCATACTTGTATTTGCATTTAGCCCTTTAAAAGAGAAATCCATTCGCAGCGCATGAACTACAAGATCATCAGACCACACCATCATTATCCTAATCACTGATTGGACAAAAAATTGTGTTTTTATTGTGTTGTTTCATAGTGGGCCTTTTACAATAAAGGAATTATAACTGGTTTCTTTATGCAAGAAAATAGTTCAATTGGAATTCTAATTTGCATGTTTTTCAAAATGGAAGATGATTTACTATGTAATGATACTATATAGTGTGCAGTATCAACAGGCTTATTAAATGTAAGAAAAACATGAAAATCAGTCAGCCTTCATGTTATATACTAACATTAACAGCATAAACCTTCACAAGACATTTTAAAAAGCAATAAGGCATGAAGAATGGGCTTTAAACCCCAAGGTTGTGGGTTCAATTCCCAAGTCACTGCTTGAGCTTCAGATGTATAAATACATATACTGTATAATGTATCCTGACTTTGTAACAGCCTTCTATGAAGACATTAGCCAAATATACAGTACGTTAATAATAAACAAATGAAACATAAGCAGCAGAAACAAATGCCAAGAGGTGCTACGGAGGTGTAAATAAGAATACGCAATAACTGTTTAAAGCATGTTGCCATCACATTCACAACAGAACGTTTTTATATAAAGCAGTTAATATTTAATTAATTAAGGATATCGCTTAAAATGATTTTTTTATTCTAGTTGTGATAAACTAACAGTGAACTTGGAAGTGAACTTAGCAAGCTATTATACTTCATGCTGGCCAGAGAGAAAAAGTCAGAACAAGTGCATTGAAACAGTCTGAGATGATCTGCCATTTTTTTTTTTAAAGTGGCCTAATTTGCATCAGCTTTTCCAAAGCAACATGCCAAACTGTGAAAAATGGGACTCATTTGGTGGCTAAAAATAGCAGAACTTCCCCCAGCTGACCACGGTACAAAACTAGCTTTGAAAGGCACTGCGTGCTGTTGAAACACAATCACCATATTGTAGAGGCCAGTCCTTTTTGCTAAAGCGCATTAAACACCGACAGCTATTCACATGGAGCAGACTGATACACAAGTATCATAAAACGCTAAGATATACAGATTGCGGAGGGGGAAGCTGTCCATTGTTAATTAGGCGTTTTCATATAGGGGGCTGCTTTATCAAAACACTGCCACCAGCTGTGTCTTTCATATGCACAGACAGGGCAAGTGGGCTGCTGCTTTTGTCCACAAGTATCCCTTTCAACTTCTCTGTCATACCCTGCTTTACAAATACCGCACAGGGTGAAACTCCACACTCAGCATGATTTACCAATCAGTGATGATCTATATGGCAATCAGATGGTTAAGGGGCTCAGAGAGTTTCCATAATGTGTTGCTCACATTTTATAATGCTAGCTTCAGCAGATACTGTAACTGAGAGACAGTGCCTTTGACCAATTTTACATCGCCTGTATGTATATTAATAAAAGCAATTTTTAAATCAAAGGATGTGGCACTCTGATGCAAGTTGTTTACACGCCCAACCGTTATACAAAAAGTATATTTTTTGAAAATATTTCTCAGACCAACAACAACAACAAAGCTGTTTGCTATGATGTACAGCAAAATTTAGCCAAGTGAGAATAAATAAACAAACAAGTAGATAACTGTTGGTTGACTTCCACTTGATAAATTAATACATTTTCTGAGGATTGCATGACACACAGCCTAAAATTATCAGCTCCTTGCAAGAAGGAATGCCAAAGAGACACTAACAAATTACTATTTACAACGCAAATGAGCTGCCATTGTTAACATGTAGAATGCCATGACTGTGCAATTTTGTTCATTTTGCACATCACCCAAAGTATGGCAAACGCTCCAACAGAAGTGGCTTCTTTTGAATGCTTGCTTCCAGTCCTAATTAGATTCGCATAGATTTTAAAAGTCAGAAACAATTATCACAAAACCTCCATGTATTAAAAAGGCTATAAGAAAAGCATTAGTCATGAGAGCAAATCCAGAACAAAATAACATTATTCATTGTAGAAATGAGACTGTTTGATCTCTTACCAAAGCTGGGAGCACTATGCAAAGTCATATCTCTGATGACTCTTGTTCCAAAACAGGACCACATTAAGAGGAACTGTTGGGCAACTTTCTTTAGACAGCCAGGTCTTTTTCCAGCTACCTAAATAGCAAATAACAAGTGCACATTTACATCAGAAAAGAGGAAAAAAATCATTAACCACCAGGAAGCCTGCAGTTTGAGGCTTCTGTAAGAAACTGTTAACAACTTAATGTGCCCTTCAAGATCTTATTTCTTTTTACTTTATTATTTGTTTGGTCTGCCAAGGTTTCCATGGAAACCAAGATGGAGGGGAGATAGAAAAGGCCGTAGTTGCTGGATGTGTAAATGGCTGAAAGAAGCTTAGCAAATGAAGACATCACTTTAGAGAAGAGACGTGGGAGGGAGAGGCTTGGAAGAAAATATTTGGCAATACTTAAACTTTGTGAATAATTAGAAAAGCAATAATCTTTGTGATATCAGACATATTTATGTCTTGTAATAATTAAGTAGTTATAACAATGATTAAGAATTAGTGGACAATTTGTCACTATGAAAAAATGGATTTTCTTGGTAATGGAAGAAAATGTCTGTGGTGCTCAACTGTAACCCGTAGGTTTCCCTGTTGTAAAATAAATAAGGGTAGTGATGCCCATCGTGACCAGCAGGGATGCAACCACGGCAGATTAGGGTCAGGGGAGATCCAGAAATGAAGGGTCACAAAAAAGACCCATGCATTTTTAATGACATCCTCCATACCACTAGAGGTCAACATGTGGTTACCTAACAAGGTTACCAGGGAGAACAGCCAATCTGTGGCATGGAGAACATAAGTGATTACCTGGTGTTGCTAGGGGATGCACTACCCTTACAACATTAGGATTTAAGGTAGTCACTGGGTAACTCAGAAGTAATTACTACAGGTTACATGGAAATGATCCTAGCCTCAGGTATAAAAGCTTGAGTAATAATAGACCAGGGCTCAGATGGTGGTAGGATGGAAGACTAGCTTAAGAGAAAGAGAGTGGTGTCATTTGAAAAGGGAACAGGACATTCACTTCTCACAGTGGATAACTGGAATGAGACACCCGATGGGAAATTAGGAGAAGTGTACATGGAATTGATCCTAGCCCAAGATATATAAGCCATTTCTAGGCAGTCTTGGATGGAGCTTGGAGTAGTTATAGGCCAGGGTTCAACTGGTGGTATGAAAGAAGGCTAGTTAAAGTGAGAATGGTTTAATTTGAAAGATGACCAGGACACTCTCTTCTTTCAGTGAATAACTGAAATTAGACACCCGATGAGTAATTAGGAACAGTCCTGGTACAGGCAGGTCTTGAGGTTTAGGCTATTTGTTTTTTTTTTTCCTTTTGTGTATTGTCTTCTTTACCCTTCATTGATAATAACCCCTATTCTTCTTTTTGGTTCTCCTTTGTCATAGTATATGTTCTGGGTTGGCTCAGAACAGCCCCCTAGTCCACACCTAAATATAAATCACTTAAACTGCCACATACATAAACTGTGGGCAGATGAAAATGACAGTTTCATCTAGAGTTACTGAATCCAGGACTTGATGTCAAAGTAGAATTATATCAATAGAAAGGACCATACGGTCATATAGTAGATATCTTAACGTAAGTAGCTGCGAGTTGCTCTTTAAAGCTGTGAGCTTTCAAGAGACATCTAAACAGTACTGCACTGGGAGCATTTTGGTCAACCATGGACATCAGACTCTACAGCTTTACAATTCTTAATTTTTATGTGTTCCTATTATCTTATGTAAAATACTAATATCAAATCATATATAAAATTGAATTATATGGCAAAATGGTTACAATAGTGGTAACACACCATCTACATTATCTAGTTATCTAGTTGATTATCTAGATGGTCATGTTACAAAACATTGCAACAGCTAGTCATTTTAATTGTTTTATGCTCATACCAACATGATATTAACTGTCCAACTAAATGGACAGTTAAATTGCTCTTTTAATCATTTCCACATCCACTGAATTAAACTAAACAGCAGCTCTGTTCATGTCATTCTATTGGCATCTCCCCAACCATCATCTTTTTTACTTTTGTAAGCAAAAATGAAAAAGGCTAATGGCAAGTGGAAGTTTTGAACTCTGCAAGTTGAATTTTTATTTTCCTTTAGGCAACTGAAAATGATTTTGTTACTAAATAATATTTCAAACCTCGGTAATGTTCAGATCACCTGATGTTGAACAGATAAAGATTTTTTCAACTGAGTATATTCATTTTACTTCTAATTACAGAGCGTCTTTAATAATTAACCTTCATAGGTTAGTGGCATGCATGAAATTACCTCTGCCCTTTATTTTAGTAGATGAAGAAGTTAATAAAAAGAAAACGTGACCCTCACTCTATATGTTATATAGGCAAAATGAGCAATCATTACTATGGATGACATACAAAGGTGTAACACGAACCTTGACAACACATCTATTAACCATAGAATCCAACCATTCTATGTATGATTCAATAGGTGACTGCTCCTCCAACAAGTGGTCAAATTCTTGATACACTGTGGAAAAAGGAGAAAAGTAGTTCATTCATCAATTGTCATTTGAAATTAATGAAATCATGAAAAAGAATCTGAATGACAGAATACACTGTGCCTGGGTGTATCTTAAAACATTTTATTCCATTGATACTGAAGGGATCTACAACATCCAATCATAGATGAGAAAAGTATGTCCAGAAATGCTACATAGCTATGTGTTCATTATGCAGTTACCTTCATGGCCATGGCGCAGATTCTACACAAAAGGCTGACCTATGTCATATACTGTACAGTACAATGTTATGAAAAACTAATTATTTCAGTCCTGGCTCATTCTATTATTACAAGATTTGACACTGAATGTTTACAGGTCTTGAACAAAATCTAATATTAGATTTATATAAAAAGATTATTTACACAAGATGTTTCTCATATGTATCTCCACCACTTCAACCTAGGCAAAACCCTCTGCAGCCGCCTTTGATGGGAGAGGGATATGGATGCTACATCAAATCTTCTAGAACAGTAATGAACAACTTTTGGCCGTAGAACCCCTAGAACATCTGCTGGAGATTTTATTTACATTTCTTCTCTGGCAATCTGACTACAATATGTATTATTAAATTGGACTCTGACACTTGCTGTTATCAGAAATTTAAGAATTGCCTATATATAAGTGTACTTTAATTCAAGCTTACTTCCATTATTAACTCCTCCATTTTTATTTTTACTCATTATTTCTTATTTATTTTTATTTTTTAACTTTGCAATGTCTGTGATATATGGTTTGCATATTTGCAGCTGGAGATCCACAAAGGGAGAAGATGAATCATGTATCATAAAGTACGTTTTATCCCTGAGCTTATTTATTTCCTGGCCTGGCTGAATCTTGGCTATCAAACGAAAACACCATTAACAGATATTTGGACATAAACCCAGAATATGTAAACTTAACAAGAACATGTTCATAATAAATACTCCTCCCAACCCCCGCCTCATTATTTATATATTATAAATATATATAAAAAGTAATTCTTTTTGATAAGGGGCACCTGAGTGAACAAATGAAAGTAATCACTGTTATGTTGTTAGCTTAGCAATGTGTGAATGAGAAGAAACATCTCCAGTAAGAACTCTGAGAAGAAGTTTTGTAAACACTCCTGCTGTTTATATTTTTTGGGCTACATTGGTATTGTATGCTGTGCCTTTTTCATAAGAGCCAATGGAAGCTCATTATGCAAATTATAGCCCAATTATTTTTTTCTGTATTTTACTTTCAGTTAATTTATTTTAAATTGTCCCTTATGAGTGACTGTCAGAAGGATCTGGGCTCCTAATGACATTTTACTGGAATAAGCAGGAGGAGAAAATGAATGAAGCTTGTACATCATACATCTCTGAATGCCAAGTGTTGTTGTTATGCTGGTGTTATTGTTTGAATGTCATCATTAAATTATACAAGAATATGAGGCTAAAATAATGCACATGGGCGAATTGCAGAAAGACCAAAAAAAACCATCACAAGAACCCAAGTATTACCCAGGGCAACCCTATGTCTAAATGCCAAACTTGTTTACTGTGCTTAAAGTTGAAAAGTTTTGGTTTAATGTGATTCCAACATTTGTATCACCCTTATACTGTAACAATGATAGATAGATAGATAGATAGATAGATAGATAGATAGATAGATAGATAGATAGATAGATAGATAGATAGATAGATAGATAGATAGATCTGATATCATGAGTCAGGAGATTATTAAAATCCATCCATCCATTGTCTAACCCGCTGAATCCGAATAGGGTCACGGGGGTCTGCTGGAGCCAATCCCAGCCAACACAGGGCACAAGGCAGGAACCAATCCTGGGCAGGGTGCCAACCCACCGCAGGACACACACAAACACACCCACACACCAAGCACACACTAGGGCCAATGTAGAATCGCCAATCCACCTAACCTGCTTGTCTTTGGATTGTGGGAGGAAACCGGAGCGCCCGGAGGAAACCCACGCAGACACGAGGAGAACATGCAAACTCCACGCAGGGAGGACCCGGGAAGTGAACCCGGGTCTCCTAACTGCGAGGCAGCAGCGCCACCGTGCCGCCCGATTATTAAAATGATTATCATTATTTATAGCATTTGCAATTTATTAAAAGGAGGCAGACTAGTAATTTAGAATCAACATTAATAAAAATTTATATAATTGTAGATCCAATTAAAACATCAAATATAAATTATTTAATTTATAACTTTCATCAAGCACAACACATGTAAAATTGTAGGATTTGTCATTCATTTTCTAGTAAGTTCATCATTCATTCATTGACCAGTTTTGTTGCCCTTTGACCTCACTGGCCAATACAAAAGGCAACCCTGAAATTAATTTGAGATGCTCTCCAGGGTGTTGAAAAACACAGGGAATAAAGTCATTTAACTCCAATCAAGAGAACTAAAGTTCAACATTGATGGTCATGGGAATTCATTCTTAAGAATTAAAAAAAAAAAATAGTTATCACCAACAAGAAAATTTCAACAAACCATCTTTACACTTTTTATGAATTGAAAACAGATACATTTTTATATGTTAAATCTTTATTTCGAGCATGTCAATTATATACTTTACTTAGGTCATTTAGGTTATTTTAGAATATAAACTGTAGGATACACCCAAGGGACTTAACCTCAGGAAAGGAAGTTTAATGGATACATTTGATTTAAAAAATAGTATACAAAACTATTTATATGGGCTGGAAGTATAATTCATTACATAATATATCTCACCTATGGAACAGCATAAAAATCAGAAAGGGAAAACACATTTATATTTAAAACAGGACAGCACAGAGTTTAGCACTGCTACTTCACACATTCAGGAAATTGGTTTGATTCCAGGTCTGGTGATTATCTAGGAGAAATTTCCGTTTTCTGCCCATATCTGGGAGTGTTTTTTGAGGTACTCCTTCCACATCCTAAAGAAGTACAATTTAGATCGATTAGCGATTCTAAATTGACTAAATATCAGCAGCGTAGGTGTTTCTGTAAGCGTGCCTGGTAATGGTTCCTATCTTGTACCTAATGCTGTTGAGATAGTCTTTAACCTGAAGGCAGAAGTAATCCTAGTAAAGCAAGTGGAGTAGTAGTCCTAAACTGGGTCCTAAACTGGATAAAGATAGATTAATAATAGATTAACTGACTTTTATTTATTGAACATTAAAAATCCTTTTGATGCGAACAGTCATTTCGCCCAACAAAGCTCGTCAGTTCTAATTCCTCCAAAATAAAATGAAGTTTAGTTTTGAATGTCCCAAAAGTGTCTGTCTACTACACTACTTGGTAACAGTCCATGAGTCTATGGTTCTCTGTGTGGAAAACAAAAAACTTCCTATGCTTGTATGAAATTTACCCTTAACGAGTTTCTAACTGTGTCCCCGTGTTCTTGTTGAACTCATTTTATAATAAGTCTTGATCCACTGTACTAATCTCTTTCACAATTTTAAACACTTCAATCATGTCTGATTTTAATTTCTGTTTGCTTAAACTGAAAAACTTCAATTCCTTTAATCTTTACTCATAGCTCATAACTCCCAGTCTCAGAGTTAGCCTAATTCTCTTCTCTGGACTTTTCTAGGGTTACTCTGTCTTTTTTGTAGTGTTCAGAGCAAAACTTACCAAAAAGTGCACACAGTACTCCTGATGTGGCCTCACCAGTGCATTATAAAGGATGAGCATAACCTCTTTGGACTTGTACTCCACACACAGTGCTATATAACCTAACATTCTTTTTGCCTTCTTAATGGCTGAAGAACGCTGCCTGGAGTTTGATAGCTTAGAGTCCACTATGAGTCCTGAGTCTTGCTCAAAGGGGGTATTTTCAAGATTCAGAGCTCGCATTATGTATTCAAATCTAATATTTTTACTTCCTGTATGTAATACTTTACATTTACTTACATTGTATTTCATCTGCCTCAAATCTGCCCAGCCTGTATGCTGTCTAAGTCCCTCTGTAATGACAATAAACCAATCAATTGTATATTGGCCAAGGGGACAGTAAACTGATAGCCCATCCAGACATGGTCAATGCCTTATGCCCAAACCTGACAGAATAGGTGTTACCCTCCCTCTTTAACGACTCTTTAATGGATGAAGTCTGCTACTGTTTGGAACAGCACATTGTTCAGGAATGAAATTTGGATCCATTGTACGTCCAACATGAAATGATGAAAGTACATTTGTATAGGTAATGGTCATCAGCAAAAGAAAAATCAAAGGGTAGAAGAGAATAAAACTCTCAGCCAAGTAAACAAGAAGGCATGAAAAGTACAAAAGAAATGGAAAGATTCTGGAGATCCAGTACCCAAATTTGAGTACTATACAAGTTATAATTTCTGCCTCTTAAACTGACAGGCCTAAATAAAAATAATTACTTAGCATGCAATAAGGTAGTCCACTGTGTTAACTTGCCTGCCTGTGAGGTAAATCAAAATAAGTAGTACTGCTAGTTGGTGTTGCATTTATTTTAGACAATTAACACAAATACAAATAAAGGGTAAACGCTAGCTCTATGCTGTCCTGACAAGGATAAAAAAAGGTTTTGAACATGGATGGTTGTATATACATACAAGCATAAATATATGGGGGAAAATTGAAACTATGACAACTGGCAAATGGTATGCACTTCTAAGTGCCAGTGTGTTCAGATATGTCCTTCCAAAGTAAATGATGCCTGATTATCAAAACTTCAGGATAGTCCAGTGTGAAAGAGAGGTCACAGGGCAGGCAGAAAAAATGAGGAAACACATCAAACAGGCGGGACCACTTTATTACGGAGAGCAGTCAGACCAACAGCATCAATGATCTCCTGTCCCCTGCAAGTTAAAGAATGCACTCAGTGGTACTGTTTTTGGGCATGTTATAGAGCAATCTGAACTGAAGTTCATCAGATGTTGTAGGGTATCCATTTCTGGAATGGTCTGTAGTGAACATAATTATACATGAGGTTTGAAGGTTGCTTCCTCCCTGAACCCCAGTAAGTCTGGAGTTGAGAGATGATTTGAATTATGAATGTCGTGGAGGTAGAGGGGCAGAGATTTTGGGAGAGAGGAAACTGGGCATTTATTTATATTGCTATAGATATGAGCAAGTAGAAAAGTCACTGTGCCAGGTTAGATAAGAACTATACAGTTCTGCAGGATGACTTTATTTTAATGTTCATTTTGAATGTCAACTTGAATTTCTCTCTTTGTTCATCTCTCCCTAATTTTCCAGGACAAAATCATTATTTTATTACATATTTGGCATTTTTAAAATAATTACTAGCACAACCCAGTCTTTCTTTCTATGATAAGTACTTTTAATTAATGAAAGCCTGCTACTAGATGTAAACCATGAGCATGCTGGAAAGACTTTAAGATCTTTTGTATCAGTTGACTTTATAATGTTGCTGCAAAAAAATCATTCTTCTTGGGTTTTGTTTGTGACAATGTACCAGCTCAGTCATCACTTTAAGTTTAACACAAAATTGTCTAAATTTGAACATTCCATTTTGCTGTCACAGTTTTTATATGTTATGGTCACCTGAGTTTCTTAAACCGGGATTAATATGCTTTTGGACTGAGTTGTAAAGAAGGACTTGATGTAAACTGAAGTGTCCTGTTTTTATGTAACTGTTTAGTGAAAATGGAAAGCTTGACAAAGGAAGCTACTTATTTGAATATTTATAATAATATAAGCTATAGTACTGTTAAACTGCAATAATATAAGAGAAACCATTGCTATCCATAATATGTACTTACATTGAATAATGAGTTTCCTGTGCTCTTCTCGGGAGTCCTCCATGGTGTACAGGGTCTGTTTGGTGATGCTGTTCAAATCGACATTTCTCCAGTCCTCCAACATCTGGAATGTAATATCTGCACTATGGATAACAGTTCTGGAAGCCTTTTAAAATAATACAACAGAAATTAAACATGGAAAAATTATGTTCAAAGGAATTAGAGACATTAACCTCCACAAGTATCTTTACTTAGTCAAGTACGTTAAGAACAAAATTACTGTTTTTGTTAGCACTGCTGTTCCTCCATTTTACATATTTTTGACTTAACAGTTCTGTTACTGATTATATATATACCGTATATATTTAACAATACCTATATCCATTTTCATTACTACTATTCATATTACTATAAATCTTTTTTAGCATGGAATTTTAGCCACTGTAACCAAACAAGTGTTTAAAGTATAATTTCACTTATTTTGCTTGTAGTGACAATGATTATTTGTCTTTATCTTAGCTAGCATATGTTGTATCAGAATATACGTGTTGTATGATTCCTTAAAAACTGCTCTATTATTAGAGAGGTGGACTATCCATAGCCAGATTTTTGAAATTTTATTTTAGCATAGAAAAAAAAGAACAGTATTAAATGGCTGGTGTAACAGAACATTGTCAGGAACACGCTGGTCTCCACCCATTAGACGTTCTCTTAACCTTTCATTCGCCCCAAGCCTCTCCCATTTGCGTGTGCTGTATGGAAACGTTTGCTCTGCAGGAGGACAGGTGTGGTCTCAGATAATAGCTTCATTCAAGCTTTGGCAGTGTTCCCTTTATAATAACCATTTTCCAGAGGTCTCCTTGCTAGTGCTTTAGGAGTTTTAGAAGTCTCTGACCTGCTGGCTTTGCTTTTTGATGTTTGAGTTTTCCTTAACATTTTAGTCAGTCTTAATTCCTGCGATATCTTTGTCCTTGTGTCTTGTATTTGACTATTCTTTCAGAATTGTCCTTCTTGGGTATGGATACTGGTTTTATGTATTACTCTTTGAGCACAACCTTCTCCCTATGTTATCAATTCTGCTTTTTGGATGATGGACTTGTTTAAACAAATTATTTTTTACATTTTGTGACATTTTGCATAATTTCTTTGTAGGCTCCCACCAATTTATATTATTCTTTGGGTGAGCACAGTCAGCTGTGTTTTATAGAGGCATGCTCTGTGTAGCATCCCACCAGCCTGCAATTGACTGCAGAAGAGAACATGCCTACAGGTCACATTGTACCCGTTCACACGTCTTATATGTGTATTATCTGAACGACTGGAGATGAATGTGAGACAATGTTTGTGCCAATTTTTATTAGCAGGAGGTCAAAAGGATATTTTAGCCAGAACCAAAACTAAACCCAGGAATCAAAGTCAAACAGACTGAAGCAAAAGTCAAAAACCAGCAATCAAAGAGATCTTTCAACAGAACCAATACGACATCAAAAAATAAGAGCAAGGATTTGTTATAAGGGAAATACACTTATATTTAAAAAGAAAATCTTTGCAATAGTGATTCTGGGGTTTATTCTGGGGTTGGATAAAACTTGGTCACTGGAGTAGTCCTTTAAACCCATAAACTAACGAGGGCAGGGTCACAACCTTTCTGACTACCCCCAGCAACAGATCCACAAAATGGTGGTGCCTGAGACAAAGACAATATTTTATTGTGGAAAAACAGAAACAATTTTAAAACTTGGTTGAGGTGCATGAAACACAAAAGCAAACCTCATATTTCAATCTTTGCATGTCAAAATCCTATGATATACAATTATCCATAAACTAGAATCTGCATAATAAACTTTTAAAAATTAGAGATCATAACATTATGCCTCTTTTCCTTCAATTCGGTTCAGTTTAATTTTGTATTAACGAAGTACAGGCTTATTCGTATACACCTCTAGACTGGCAAGTCACTCCTCTCTTCATTTGTTTTTTCCTTAAATACTGAAGAGGGAGGTCCGACAGACAAAAACCTCCCTTCAGGTCAGTACTGTGGCATTGAGGGGCACTGTAGTGTTGATATTGCTCAAATTAATGTTGCCTTTGCCAATTATCCAAAAACATTTTGGTCAAACATCTCTGGTAAATATTCTGCATAAGAAAATAAAACAGCTCAGCAGAATTGAGTACTATCCATGAACGACTAAAAGTCCAATTATTTAACATTATCATCTGTTTTTAAGAAATGGACTATTTGGAAAGGATTTTCAGCAGGAAATACCAGTGTAGTTAAGAAGCAAAGATCAAACAAGAACATCAATGGCATACCTAGAATGAGATGTAGAAAGGCATTGCTAAAATGCTTGTTTGTAAGACTTTAACAAAAGCAAGTAAAAGTAAACGAATGCAATGAACTCAGTAACATTACATTATTTCTGCCCTTTTTGTTTTCTAGCAGGTCGATATAATGTCTGACATTGCTGGAGTACAGCATTCAGTCTCATCTATGTGATTTACACATTCTCTCAGTGTCTATATGAGCTTATTTCTGTGTAGTCTGGATCCCTCCATTATCCAAAAGATCTGTGTTAGATGGTAGATTGGCAACTCTAAATCGGCTCTGTATGAGTGAGTGTGGATATGGAAATTTTGACTGTAAAGGAATGGATTGGTTCTCACCATGTATCTGAGTGCTGTACTGGAATAAAAAAGTGTGTAAAACAAATTAATAATTTTCTTTTTTTACATAGTTCCTCACCATGCACCTTAGATACCCTATTTGAACAGAACGTGTGAAAAACAAATGAATAATTTTTATTAATGGTTTATACTTTATTTTAGCTTTTTTTAGCTGATCAATTCAATCTACGCCTGACTTTCCAGTCCTCAGGAGTCCATATAATGAGAAAGAAGCAAATAACAGACAGGGGTCTAGTCCACTACAGATCACATTCATAATACATAATGGACATCTTCCTAACTAACCCAATATGCAGACCTTCAGGATGTAGGAGGAAACTGGAGACAAAGAGGCAAACACTAAAGGACAAAAGAAAAAAGTGCAAACTTCGCACAGACATTGACCAGGGCAGGTATTAAACCCTGGTGAGGTAATATTATATTAGAATATTTTCTTCTATAATATTTATTGGTTTTTTTTATAAGACATTATTTAATATGATATAGCCGTCTATTTTATAAATCAATAGTTACTGTGTACTGAATAATTAAGGATAGTCTGAGTGCAAGAGTGCATTTAAATTTCAATGTCAGCCTCTCATTACATATCTTTTGAACTCCACTATTTAAGTTCCCTTGTTGGACACATACAACATTTGAAGCAATAACATTAACGCTGTGAAATTTGGCTCTCCCTGAGTGTGTCGTACTCTGAATGTTCCAGAATCTGTAACATATCTTCATTTCTACAAAGAGATTAAGCTTTTGTTTTGAAATCTCATCAGCTCAGGTTTATTGTTCATAGCATTATGTGTACATGTTAGTCTTTCACTCAGATTCTTGGTCAGTCTGATACTTTGCTGAGCCTTTGATATATAATGAGATTAAGTTAAACTTAGTGCTTAATGTCTAATATAATAAAGTTTGGGTTGGGATGAGATCAAATTTAATTTGGTTTTGGCAATCTGATGAGATAAGGCATTGCTTCTGTGACCTGAAAGGATTAGATCTAGGTCAAATTCTGAGATGAACAGGCTCCCAAAGAAAAGATCTCTTGCTTTTACCAAGGGTGGTTGGTATAATCTTCAGTAAATACATATTTAAGATTAGTTTAAAAGCACAATACTTAAAAATGTTACCTGACAGAGGTGGTTTAAAGATGTTTGCCTCCTGAGAATCTGAGAAAATCTTCTTGACACTTGAAAAGTAAAAGAAATGCAAATAATGAGTGCACAAATCTGTATAGCATATTCATTAGATATTTTGTATGTTATGTTTTATAATAAAATGCATTTTAATCTCAATCTGACCCCATAAATATGCAACCAGTGTGAAATTGAAAACAAAAATAGTTAATCCTAATCTAAGAGTGGCAGGAGTGTGAAGTTATTAAAGATATACTAAAGACAAAAGATGGATTGTGAACCCTAAAAGACAAATGAGTGAAAAATCATAAAGTATTAAAAGGGAAGAAAGACTGAAAACAAAATGGAGCAAACCATTGAAGGAAGTAACCGATGTTCTACAAATAATATCCATCCATCCATTTTCTAACCCGCTGAATCCGAATACAGGGTCACGGGGGTCTGCCGGAGCCAATCCCAGCCAACATAGGGCACAAGGCAGGAACCAATCCTGGGCAGGGTGCCAACCCACCGCAGTACAAATAATATGAACTCCTTTAATAAATACTTTAATGTACAGAACAGACCAAAGGAATTCTCGTATATGAAAACTCAAGATGAATAAAAGATTAAGAAAATGAATTTTGTGTGAATAACATAGAGAACAAGAACATATTTTCATAGAAATGCAGATTGTGATAACTGCCAAAAAGAGTTTGTAATGCCAATTTAAAATAAGAGCTACTATTCCAAAATTAGATAATAATCAGTTGCTTTTAAATATTTGAAAAACATCAAGAAAAATGCCCTTTCATTATATGTAATCCTGTTAGCAGGCAGTAGATAACTGTAAGTAACATCTGTTGTTCACAAGTGGCAATTTGCTTCATTTTGATCATTAACATTCAACAATATGTCACTGACAAACTGTAAAGAATGGACATTATTTTGTAATGAACATGTATTATTCATCAAGCTAGTTACTTTGATTATCATTAATAAAGCAAATCTAATTTTACAGAGTTATTACATGCATATTGCAACAACAGCACATCTGACAATTATAAAACTTACAGTAATATCCTAATAATCTTATGTCACAAATGATGATTAATATAATACAGTTAAATACACCAATCATGAATTAGCCAATCAATTAATACTAATCTAAAATACTGTCACAGGTAGAAATAAACAAAAGCTGTTGTGAAATGAAGTTAAGCCTACTTATAATGAAAGTAAACAACTTCTGTCAAACTACATATTGGGAAATATGATTTAATCTAAGATAAGAATTCTTTTTTTTCTCAATTCACTTTTCACATGAATGTAATTGATGTCTGCCAGAGCTCACCAGATAAGGGCACTGGCTACAGAATCATTGCTCAAATCTTTCATGTTGGCAGGGTTGACTTGCTGTTGCTTGCTTTGTAACAACTTAAATGTTTTTCATTTGAAACAGTTTATAAATTATACTTCATAAATTACCTGCAGGTTTACTTGACTAGCAAGAAAATAAGTGAAATCAATGTGATTGAAATGATAATGTGAGATAAAGCAGAAAAGCACACTCTTAGTAGATATACCAAATAATTCATTATTGTATATAATTTCACTATTCGCCATTTTAAAGTTTAAGGCAATAGATAGATAGATAGATAGATAGATAGATAGATAGATAGATAGATAGATAGATAGATAGATAGATAGATAGATAGATAGATAGATAGATAGATAGAACTTTATTGGTCCACAGAGGGAAATTTGGCTTTTTACAGAAGCTTTTTAAATAAACACATAAATAGATACATAAATACACACACACAATAGTCTGAGGCTAAGATTCTGCACTGGTATCCTGAAGATTGCCGGTTCTAATCCCTGCCAAAAGAGATCTTACTCTGCTGGGCCCTTGAGCAAGGCCCTTAACCTGCAATTGCTCTAGCGGTGCTGTACAATGGATGACCCTGTGCTCTGAACCTAAGGGGTATGTGAGAACAAACACATTTCTAATATAATAAATTGTATAAGGCAAAATAAAGAACAAAAAAATATTCTTATTTAGAATATACTTTGAGTATATTGATTTTATACTGTTGGCTCACAATGGGTACAGGCGTATGCAATCTTTTGCAGCACAGCTGCCCTAGTAGTGAAGCCACAAGCTTTTCATTAATTGTCATAAATGACTGAGAGGGACAAGGTGGCATTCTTGCATGGCAGCTATACCTATCAGGTTCAAATGCAGAATAAGCCAATATTTATTATATGAAGCACCTCAAAAAAGATGGAAGGTAATCATTAAGATTGCCTGTATTGGCATCAGTTAAGCATATTATTTTATCAAAAAGCATCATCTGGATACCAGAAATTGAACCTAAAACACCAAAGAAGTCCTAGGACTTAGTTGAAAATGTTGAATTATAAAAAGTCATAAATTTGGAAGCAGTGATGCAAAACTGTTAAGAACATCAACTCCGAAGGGCCTCTCTGCAAGAACTTCTGTCAAGCAACAAAAGGCATGGCTTACAAAAGGTTTGATTTAAAACAGTAAAGAGTGTCGTTAAGTTATATTTTTTTCCATAAATAAAAAGCTTAATCTGCAATTAGGGTTTGACTTTTACATCTGACTTTTGAAGATCTTGGATGTGGAATTGGCTTGATTTTATAAATCAGAGTTTCCTTCATGTTATGTCTTTTAAAAAAATAAGAACAGTTTTGTCATAAACATATTAGAGCACCAGACATAGAGAAAAGGAGAGGCAGATAAAATTACTTCTCTGCATACACTCAAACTTGATGTTTCTTAGGTTTTCTGGGAGGTCATGCAGTGCCACCTTCAGCCACTCATCCAACTGCTTGGCAAACTTCCTTATTACCTGTGTCAAGCTGAAAGAAAAAAGGGATGAGAAACATGGAAGTTCAATGTAACCAATAATGAAAAAGTATAAAAAGTGTACAATGACTTATTCTATACATTACTGTGGAAATGGCTATGGACTTGCACTTATTATTTTTATAATCATCTCACAAGTAACTGTACGCAAAGGTACAAAACTTGCACCTTCAGTTTGTAAACCATATTTTCCATAATTAAACCAAAAGGAATTTACAGTTCTAGCTAGATGCCTATATTCCTGGAAACCTGTTGGTTTTTTAAAGACAGTAGCATTTTCTCCACTAGAAAGAAAATCTGAAAAAAAATTATTAGGTTTCCTAAAATCTCCTGTACTTTTTATTTCTTTCATCTTATTTCCCTTCTGCCACCTATGTGCATTATCTACATCCAGGCCTTTTAAGCTCTGGCTTTCATATGGAACAGGTAATTTGCACCATGTGTAGTACTTTAAAAATATGTAAATAATGTGGTTTTTGGGATGACACATTTATAACCTTTTATACTGGCACTTATGGATGTGTTTATTTTTGTATTAGTAAAATATATGCATCAATCTGTACTATTTTAATCCTTTCTTCTCTTAATGGCCTGTGCTATTTTGTTGACTGTAATGTTGGTGGAAATCAACTGTAGATTGACATAGCCTTAGCTGGCCATATGCATCATATACATTGATATAAATATATATATATTGTGGTCCCCGGCCGGGCTCCAGCTTGTGCCTCCTCCAGACCGCGAGGGGGCGTCCGCCCTGGTTATGTTGGGAGACTCGGGTGAAGGGCTTGGAAGCCCAGCCCTGTAGGGACCCGTGGCCACCGCCAGTCGGCGCCCCAGTGCCTGAATATCCCGGGAGCCCAGCACTTCCGCCACACCAGGAACTGCTGGGGGGGAAGATGACAGGGGACACCTAGACGGCTTCCAGGTGCGCAGCCGGCACTTCCGCCACACTGGGGTGTGGCTATGGACGAATGCCGGGAAGCAGCTGGAGCCCATCTGGGTTCCCATTTAAGGGGCCGCCTCCCTCCAGTTATCGGCAGAAGTCGGGTGGAAGAGGACGGAGCTGGAGGGAGGACTACAGGCGGCCAGGAGAGAGAGGCACAGAGACTGTGTGGCCTGGACATTGGGGGAATCGGTGCAAGAGGCACTGGGGTTTGTGGTGCACGTAACTGAACTTTGTAAATATAATTATTAGTGTAAATAAACATGTGTTGGGTGAAATATGATGTCCGTCAGTGTGTCTGGGCCAGCGTCCACTATATATATATATATATATATATATATATATATATATATATATATATATATATATATATATGTGTGTGTGTGTGTGTGTGTGTGTGTATGTGTATGTATTATGCACATAATGATGCATCAAAATTTTGCATCTTGCCTTTTTACCCAAATACTGAATGACATGGAGAAAATTCAAATGTTAATGTTTACATTTTACCATCCATCTGGGTATTCAATTGCTGTTAATGTCACATATTTTCAGTTCATAGCTTCAGATGTTACAACCAATATATATTTCTTTGCAGGTTTTCTTTGTTATGAACATTTATGTATTGCAGATACTCTGATCTGTGTGATTTTGAATTGCTATTCTCACATTTTTTGGACAATAAACCAAATAAGAAAAAAATTCTTATTTCCAGTTTGCACGGTAGGCCTATTTGTCCAAATTATTGGTGCTATGTCAAAGAACTGTTTAATTGAATGTAGGGTACCAAATTATTGTGAATACCATTTTCCCACTATGAATGAAAAAGGAGATAAACCACACATATGTTTGGCTATCTTCAGTATTTACTGTACTTACTGTATATGCCTGTTCATGACAGTGATTTGTGTAATAAATCACTTAAAGTCTCATTAACATTCATTTTGTACTTTGCTTTTAGTTAGTTTCTATTTCAACACAAGTCTACAATGAATTTGCAGATTTAACAAATAGATATATTTTTTTCTATTTTTGAAATTAACCTATTTATCAGTTTTTCAGATACCTGTCAACTCCATATGAGCTCTTTTCTTGATTCTTTTCCTTCACTTTCTCAGATTTAGTCATTATATAAATATATCATTTGCTGTAAACTCAAGCAAAAATGCATGTACAACCACACAATGTTATTGCCAGTATACAGCTAGATTAAATTGAAGGGAACATCAGTGTGCTTGTCATGCCTTGGATAAGCCTTCATGATTTTCAGTTAACTTGTAACTTTAAAGCATGGGCTGAGCTCTTTTTAATTGTCAAAATTATAACTGGCAAGTTCTTATTCTACTGCTACCACTAATTCTGAACACATTCACTATTATTTTATTCTATAATTATAAACCTACTGGTTTAACAGACATATACAGTATATTTAAACGGTTGGTTAGGTGACTTCTTTAGGGTCGCACACTGAGTTAGAAGTGGGAACTGCCCTGGAAGTTATTGAGTCCAGTGTCCTAGTCAATAGATCACATTGCCTGCTGAAATTATTTAGAGTCCAAAGACTGAATGCCCAGACAAAATGCAAAATAACAATTCTGTCACTATTTAAGAAAGTGAAAAATCTATCAGTAGAATCCTAAGTTGTTAAAGGAAATAGCATATAAAGCTTATGAAATTTAACAAACGTGTGAGTCATCCTCCTAAAAACAAACACAAGGCAGTGTTATACACAGATTATTGTACAGATGTTTTTCAATACAAAATGTAGCAAGGCCTTTCAATTTACATAAAGAGCTGGTGCAAATTGTCTGAATGGTGACAGGTGTCAGTGCATTAGTTTTAATTATATTTTAGGCCATCTGAGGTTGTGAATGAGGGTCTACTGCTGCATGTGTCACTAGGACAGCTTGAAACATGTGCCATTGTCGCACATCAGAGCAGTTACAGAAGGGTGTTCATCAGAGATGACCTGGACTGCTCTTCCTTGGAGTCATCTTGATGCATGACACATCCTGGACCTCACACCAAGTGACTTTTATCTCTTTGGTACTTTGATCAAAGCACTTGGCTGGTTTGCAACTGATAGTGATGTACAGAATGTGGTGATATTCTGGCTGTAGCGCTTTGATTGCAGTTTCTTCTGGAAAAGATGGATGTCTACATTTGGACATTACATGAAAACATAGTGCCTGACTAAAGTGGTTTTGTTTATAAACATTAAATGACTAAGTAAGTGCAAAAAATCTAAAAGGTCATCTTACCTTGTTTATTAAAATACATGTGTATTTTAAACCAGTTGTACATAAACGTATTGTGTAATCTAGTGAGCTGTACTGTACTAATAATAAATTATTCAGGTTTCCATACATTATACTGCCCCCAAGGAATTTCACTTGTCATTTTCTAACTGCTGTTGTTTTTTTCAGATAATGACCTAAAATGGTCCAGCATTTTACAAAAAGGAAACGAACTTAATTTTATTTATATGCATTTGTTTTTTTTATAAGCTAGCTGTTTAGAACTTTTTGTACTAGCTGCCTATATAATGTTGATGAAAATAATTTAGCTGTATGTTTGAAAATATTTAAACTTTATTTCAAATATATTTTTTAAATATTACAGAAATGATATTCTAATATAAATATTAATATGTGGGGCAGCACGGTGGCGCAGTGGTGGCGCTGCTGCCTCGCAGTTAGGAGACCCGGGTTCGCTTTCCGGGTCCTCCCTGCGTGGAGTTTGCATGTTCTCCCCGTGTCTGCGTGGGTTTCCTCCGGGCGCTCCGGTTTCCTCCCAAAGACATGCATGTTAGGTGCATTGGCGATTCTAAATTGTGCTTGGTGTGTGCTTGATGTGTGGGTGTGTTTGCGTGTGTCCTGTGGTGGGTTGGCACCCTGCCCAGGATTGGTTCCTGCCTTGTTGGCTGGGATTGGCTCCAGCAGACCCCCGTGACCCTGTATTCGGATTCAGCGGGTTAGAGAATGGATGGATGGAATATTAATATGGAATATTTAATTATTTGATACCACTGTAATCAGACACTAATCCAGGGGTGGGCAGATTCAGTCCTGGAGGGCCGCAGTGGCTTCAGGTTTTTGTTCCAACCCAGTTGCATAATAAGAAACATTTATTGCTCAAGTAACACTTGTGCTTCACTTTAGTTGTCTCGCTCGTTGCGATTCTGAACCCTTATTGTTTGTTTTAGTCTTAAACAGCTGATTTCTTGTTTTTTTAATGGCTTTTTATTAGCAATAAGAGTCAAATGACAAAAGAAATCAGCTTTTCTGAATTTAGGTTGTTACCATTTACACCTGTGTGTATTTATCATGCACTATTGGGTTTAATTAAATATTTGGAAGGAAAGTGAAGAGAAAAAAGTGAAAGATTGAGTATTAATCATCCATTTTAGCCTTCAAATCATTTGGATGATATCCTTACAAAGGAGAAGAACATCTAGGATATGAGAATGGCCTGATATGGCAGAGTTAAAGCACTAGCAAGCCATGAAATTAAATTATTGGATTGTTTTCTAATTAAGCAACTGGGTTGGAGCAAAAACCTGCAGGCTCTGCGGCCCTCCAGGACTGACTTTGCCCACCCCTGCACTAATCTGTTTTAACTATATCAAGCCCTTATAAGCTATGCCTATAAGCTTCTCAGTTAACTTATAATATTTGTAGAGTCTGTTAAAGTTAGTAAAATCATTTTGATTTCTAGAAGGTTTTGTCACTAACGGCACTGAATGTTTACATTTTAGACTCGACTATGTGCCTACATGTTATGATTAATAGAATTTTAAAATTGTATTTTTTGTATAATTTTAGCATTAGCTTATGCTATTTAATCATTTTACTGCTCCAATACATAGTGAGCTTTGACTGGGTAGAATGTCATCTGTCAGGACTTTGTATTTTTTTCCCACATCTATAACAACTAAAACAGTATCCATTTTAAAAATATGACAGATAAATTCACTAAAAGAATGGTTATCAATAGGAAAAGTGTACATAACCAGGTTTTGTAGCTGTGCCCAGATGCATCTGTCTGTATTTCTAAAACCTGTGAGCTGCACACCATGAATTGATAAAAAGAAAACCAACCTGTCGGGAAGAGCCTGCAGCACAGTAGGCATAAGAACTCCAGAAATGGCTTTGTAAAGTATAGAATCACAAACGCCAACTATATTGACAACCGTAGAGGAACCAAGGACTGGCAACATATGAGGTGGCATTCCTTGCCAAAAATGAAGAAGAAAACTTTGCACCTGTTATTAGAACACAAAATAGCAGTTAGGATTATTGTGCATCAACAGATCTATGCATTTATTTTTTACAGTCCATTCTTCCTGATCATATCATAACATATTAAAGTAATGCCAGGTTAAACTTTTGAACAGGCTTATATAGTACTTATAGACTTATAAACTACATTCAACTAATACTTCAAGATATAAGCAGCAAATAAATACATTTTTAATTTATAGAAACAACATTTTGAAAAATGTTACTGAAATGAAATGATTAATAATACTAGAAACTACTGTGAAACTTCCCCCATTTATAGCAGGGCAGAAAATGTTCCCAAAATGTGTTATGTAATGATGGCTTATTGTCTAAATAATACACATAGACAACAATATTTTAGAAAGATATGTAGAATAATATTTTAAAACCATCATGAAAAATGTGAATTTTGGAGGTGATGATGATGTACTATTTTAGTATAAAATGAGAACATTTGATTTTATTTCCTTCTAGAAACTAACTGACATACAGTATTTCACATTCACAGTTTTTTCAAATTATACAATGTTATTTTTGCTATTTTAACCAAATTTGGAATGTATTTATAAATGTGTTAATAATGTTGTATACTGTATCTGTATTGCTCAGACTTGTTATTCTGAGGTGACTTACAACATATGATTTTTTGTTTGTTGTTACAATTGTAACACAGGCAGCTGAAGGGACTCGCTCCTGGTCACAAAGCATCAGCAGCAGGATCTGAATCCACAACCTCAGGGTTTGAAGTCCAAAGCCTTAATAACGATGTCACAGCCTGCCACTATCAGGACAAACTCCCATGCTTGCCAGTTGGGGACACAGTGTTGATTTTTCACTTAGCATTGTTCATTATCATTCATTTTGCAAGACTAATGCCACAATAATAATACAGTTCCAAAATAAAATCTCATCTGTACAGAAGATATCTGTATTAATATAATTACTGTATGCCAGGAGAATATTGAAATACAGTATATAAACATATTTACATAAACAATATATAAACATAACAGTATTATTACCTCATCAAAATTTGCTCGTATAACTGTATCCAGAATCCTCTGACAATGGGTTCTATACATCATAATAAAAGTAGACACCTTAAAATTGAAGAAAAGATACTTTTATAGTATAAAAAATCAATTTGTGTGCAATGTAGGGCTACTGAACTGAACATTACGATAAACATTTATTAGGAAAGACATTGCTGTATTCAGTTGACAAGTTTGTTTTTCTTAAGATTTAACATTTTCAGTCATAGACTTTTAGCCAATTATAGTGTAATAATAATTATAAGAGTTATTATTAAAGGGAAAGCTAACCAGAATGATAGACCAAATTGTATTAACTGTATACCACAGTACTGTTATTTTATACTGTAAATAATATTTTATATTACAGATGGCATGTTGTCAATATTAATAATAAATTTACTAAATTAAAGAAGTTTTACTAAATACATTCATTCGTCCTGTTCTGGATCACTTCTTCCCATTGTAAAATCAAAGTCTGTCCCCACTGGACTGTGCAGAAGGGAAGAAGTCATCCCTGGATAGGGTCTGACAGTTCATACGCTGAGCCTATTTAGAGCTCTCAATAGCTACTAACATCTTTTGAAATGGAATGGAACCAAATCAAATCACACGTACATGAGTAGAAAGTGCATACACCACAGAGAGGGACTCAAGTGGGAACTGAACTTGGTTCCCCAGAACTGATATAGAAGGCAGCAGTATTAACCATAGCAGCACTCCGTCATTACGTGCTTAAGAAATACTAAATGCATACATGCATACAAATTTGTTTTGTGGCAAATTCCTTCTGCTAATCAAGTTTAACAGATGTGCTGAAATGTTTTCTTACACAATTAGCATAAGAATTGGGGAAAAACTTCAAAACCCCTGTACCTAAATTAACGCACTAAATCTTACACACTTGGATTCCTGCACAAAAGAAAAGAAGCAGAAAAAGAGGTCAGCTGAATGTCTAGAAGTCTGTTTACCTTCTCTTCTGGCAGAGTGGCTGGCAGATTTAGATCTTTGACATTTGGAAACTCTGGCAGCAGCGTTCCCAGTTTGGATCGTGGTGAATATGCCACTGTCTGCTTGGTGACCTCTTTCTTTCCTGTCTCATTTACCCAGGCTGCTCCTTTCTTGGAGTACATCACATCATAGTACTGTGAGCTCTCCTTCACTGCTATTCCATAGTAATGGTACCTGTCAGCATTAAAACCAAAAAGCTTACAGCACTTTTTATTAACACTTATACTTTATACTTTGTTCTTGCATATAAATGTTTTCATATTTTGTAAAGATGAACAATTGGCAATGTAAAAGATACAACTTCAGCAAAACTGCAGTGATCTGTTGAAACTGATAATAAATCTGGAGTGGACTGATGGAATTTACTTTGTCCAGGAAATACTAACAGACTACGACTAATACTAACAATAAAGGCTATCTGTTGGGTAGCTAAAAAGAAATTTTAAACAGCACTGCAATTTGATCCTTAACATGTCTGTTCTTCTGCAGTTAACTGTAATAGCACACCTAAATGCTTTCTAGGGTCATTGCAGAATGGTAACATTTCAGAAACATTACTATCAGTACTATCAACGTATCTTTCACTTGAAGTAGTGACAGTGGCACAAACTAAACAGGCATGTAACTGAAGCACGTTAGAAGACCAGTTAATACAAAAATAGCATCTGAATAAAACATCGAGATGCCTTAGCTACTAGCTAACTGAACAAAGCTAACATGAATGCTCTGCTCTTGTTATTTTCTTTTTAGGACATTATAAGAAGTAAAAACTGCACACATTACAAAATGGCACTTTTGACACAAATGTGCCACGTTTATCAACTGAAATGTTACACAATTCATCAGTGGCTGCATTTTGGCCATTTATAAACTGTCCATGAGACATGACATAAACTTTACATTTGCATGAATAACAAAAGAAACAATGGCTGAAGGCACAAACCTGATTTTTGTTTTGTTTTTTGCACTATTTTATAGCAATAACAATTAACGTGTATATGATGTTTCTCTGTTGGTGTTACAAAATTATGTTTTATTTTTATGTTCCTTTTCTTTCTTTAATGCTGTGGTATATTTGTAATTATTTTATAGAATGCAGGATCATCAGTGTGCAGAATAAATCAAAACAGGAATATTGTTAGATTTCAATACTGAATGTTAACTGTTTAATGTATACACTGCTGTGCAGAAATGATAATATGCCTACTTTAATTTCCATCTTCTTGAACAATTCCCTCAATTGACTGCATGTACACTTACTTGGATTGGCCACGAGTTCCAAGGCGCCTTGTTGTTAGCTGTGGAAACTGTTGTCTGATTATCTAAGCAACAAAAAATAAATATAAGAGAAAAGACAGCATAAATAAAAAGCAAACTTGTAGTGACGTATTAAAATACCAGCATAATTTCACTGTCAAAATCTTGCAGTCTGACAGAGACAACAGCAGTTTTATTCCTTTACAAATTTTTGAAAACCTGAAAATATTATAATGGTGATTTGATATGCTAATGTTGTAATCATGATATTAGTGATTTAAGGAGGAATTCCAAATGTGAAACAAAAGCAAAAAATTAGTGATAAGGTGTTACCATCCAGATTACATTCTGTATTCCACGTACATTTTATCTGTCTAAAAAGTTAGAAGTTCCTGTTTACAATTTCCTGATTTTGAAAATCCATTTTAAGAGAACAGAGAGGCTTGTTATAAACTACATACAAAATACATTGTAGGAAGTGCTCTCTTTTTCCTCATCTTTGAGAAACGTTTGTTTTGAAAATGACGCTTTGTGATTCTCAAATAATTTTGCTAAAGTATGTGTGTCCTTTTGTCTTCCATAGTGAACTGCAGCTTTGTACGATGCGATGGTTCGTCTAAAGACGGAGAGCACAGATTAACAGAATGTTATTCTGGAAATAAAGTGAAATCCACTCCCAAACTTTACATTGTAAAATGACAACCAAATAAAGACAAAAAAAAAGAAAAAAGAATGTTTAACCCATTCAAATGAATGTGGAATAAAAATGTAAAGCAGGCAAGTAAAATGCTACAAAGATCAGGGGTGCAATTAACATGTAATATAAATTTTTGAAAGGAAACTTTGCATTTTTTTAAAAGCAAAAAAAAAAATTTTTTTTGGGTGCCTTCTTTCTCATTGTAGGCTCCATTATTTAATATATGAACTTGATAAACTTACAAACTTGATTTTTTTATGGTTAAATGGTGAATTTCTATAGGATTTTACATGAATTATTTCAATGTATATTTTAGAAAAACTGCAATTACACAAACGGCCACGATAGAAACCTTTTTTTTTTTTTTTGTTTGTTTTATTATGAATGTACCAACAAAGAAGTTTCCTTTTTGACAATAAAAGAAGTGACAGAGACTGACTGTGGTTAGAGCTGTGTGACAGACATTTAGTTGGTAAAGTTTTCCACAGAGTTACGAAACCTCACTTGTGCTTTATTGTTCATATATGTTTAACAGTGTTTATCAACTTTGTCAGACTTTCCTACTTAATTCTTGGTGTAAAACTTTAGCAAATAGTTTAGCTGGCTTTTGTTATTAAGGAAGAAAAAAGGGAGAGCTGTGAAGTTTCTGTCCGGCTGTTTGATAAATGAGCAGACAGAGAGGCAGCTCCCTCACTTTTTGTACTGAATCAATGAAGCCTTCCTAAAGGACACCGCATGCTGTTCCAGCTACTGATCTAACATTCCGCAACATCTCGGCCTTCCAAATTCCCTTTAATTAGACATTAATCCCAGCCCCTCACTCTTTCAATATCCTCAGACAGGAGGCTGAGGGGGACCTTCATGGGGCTGTGGGAAAAGGAACAGCAGCCGATGTGGCTCAGGCCTGTTTTATTGGAATTTACACTTAACATAACTCAGTATGGTAAAAGGAAAAAAAAAAAAAACGTTCACACTTTACATTTCCTAATAACCAATAACTTGCTTTAATTTTTTTACCAAAAGAAAGAGTAAACATTTAATGCTCCTTTCCATCATTACAGTTTATGTAGAAAAAAAAAATGGCTTAGTATCCAGTCTAAAGCTTGTTTCAGCATTTTGCTCATTTCTGCTATGAGGGGCTGAAGCTGCCTGGAACACCCAGCTGGATTTGAAATATGAAAATGGGAGGATGAAAGCTAGTGTATTTGTTCCAGGCAACATTACTGTACTTTAGAAAAAAATATTAAAGCTAAAAGAAATGTCCTAAAATATGGTGAGTTAGTACACTGCACGGAAAAGAAATTAGACGCCTGATACAAAACAATCAAGACCCTTTAACAATGCCCTTTATACTAGTTAAAGACTGAAGTTAAACAACAGCCGTCCTTATATAAAATTGGAGGCTTAAAGTCGTATTTTAATCATAATGACAGAAAAATTGTAATTTCAAAAATCATTTGTACAAACAACAAAAAACTGAATGATTAATATATCATCTCTCAATCTTTTCTCAAAACAACATGTTTTAATTGACATACAGATTTCTTTTTTATTCATTTTAAGGACAGCAGTATAATAATCTAAGTAGGTTACAAATCAATAAGACATACAGTCCACCAGATCAGATATGCCCTCTTATATCCATTTAAAACAAAGAAAGATGAAGAGTTAACATGAAGTCATCCATTTAGAGGTGCTGAAAAAGCAGCTATAAAAGTCAATAACTTAGTCATTTTCTTTAGTGACAGGATTCAAATAGAAAGGATTCAGAGATATTAACCACTTGTACGCAAGTATTAAGAAGTCACACTTGACACTTTTTTACACATTGTGATCACAAGAAAGACAACAGAGATTTAAAAAAAAAATACTTCTGCAAAAAAAGCTACAATAACCAAGTGCAGACCTTCTCAACTAAAAAGACCACATGCCAGAATCATCAAATCAAAAATAAATAAATAAAGAGGCAAATAGAAAAAAATGAAATCTAATAGATATAAAGGGAAACTGAAACCATAAAATGTGCTGACCAACACAGAGCATCGAAAAGCCATTTCCATTACTAGCCTTCTGGGGTCACAGCCTATCGAATCAAAAGGATCCACCCAGGCCATTGTAGGGCACTCCCTCACCCCCTCATGCTTTCATATGAGTGTGATTTAGAGACGTCAGCTTAAAACACGTCTTGGGATGTAGGAGGAAACCCCACGTAGATGCTATGAGAAAGTGCAAAGTCGACACCCAAAGCAACTGAGTCAGGGATTCAAGCACTGAACTATGTAGCTGGAAGGCAGAGGACCCCAAACACATGTTACTGATCTGCCAACGGAGCATTCAGTAGAAAAGAATACGTGTAAAGTGCAATTTGACATTCTGGTGCTTTTAGTACAGCAATTAACAGTGCAACCTTGGCATTATAAACTCCCCTGGTAACTTTAATGCTAATGTTAGCTTTCCATCTGCAGATCAGAAAAGGGTCCTGTTTTTCTGAAGACACCATCAGATCTCTTTAGGATACTTGCGCACAGTTTTTGTTGTTTGTTTTTTTTTTCCAGTTCTGGAAAATGACTCTTCAGTCCTTCAAAGTGTACAGTGACACATCAGGTGACAATCTATAGGATCAATGAATCAGCCTTCATTTTCTATAGCACCATTAATGTAATCATGTAATCTTCATTGTCCATCAATTTTGTAACCCGCTTATCTAGTTTAGGATTAGTAGAGCTTACTAGCTATTCCGTCATCATCAAGTATAACACAGGAGTCTGGACAACACACCAGTCAGGTACATAGCAGACTGGCACAAACACCCACACTCACTAATACAGGGCCAGTTTGGGGATCACTATTCAGCATTTCAAATAATATCTTTAGGTTGTAGAAGAAAACATGATGCACCTACATGAAAAGCTACCAGGATAAAGAAAGAGCATCCAAACTCCACACATGCGCAGGCTGTTTGTCTTTATCTCTTTCCTGGCCGTCTGACCATTGCAAATATTATAAAATTGGATGATGGTTTTTGATGATGTAACCAAACAGCCTGAATCCAACTGTGATTTAATGTACATTGACCAGAGTTATAGATTCGTCTATTTTTGGTTTTATTTGTTTTGTAATTTTACTTTCTGTAAAGCACTTTGAGCTACAGTTCTGTTTGAAAAAGCACTATAGACATATACCTTGTTGTTTTTATTGTTAATAGTAATAACTGTGTGCCCTTTTGCATGTCATAAAAGGCAAATAAAGTAGGTTTGTGTCAAGAAGGGCATTTGGTCTTAAAATGCTTTTCTAATACTCCCTTAATGAAGAGAGACAAATCTTGATGTTAATTTTACAATTTATTGACAATTTATTATTACCATTCACACAGTCTACTCTGTGGATTAGTAAAAATATGTGTTCTCTAGTCTACGTCGGTTTTTTACATTATTTCAGTCTTTTGATCATAATTATTTAAAATATTTTCTGTGACTCAATATAAAACAACCCATAGCATCAGGTGATGTGTTTAATACACAAAACCTCTAAGACCTAATTTACTCTTCATAACCAATTATAGATGAGCCTGTAATAATAATAATTATAGATAAACCAAAAAAAAATGAGAAGAGCACTTTCTCTCTGGCTTCTCTCATGTCTTCAAACTCTGTTGCTCTCGAGAGCATCCTGTTCTGGAAAGTCGATGGCTAGCAAGATGTGTCTAAAACAAGCAACGGCGGTGTTATGGATGTAAAAATGCACAGGCGGGTTCCACCTTACCTTGCCAAAGCTTGCCGCGTTGACTGGCTGCGTGTCATTCTTCTCACAAAAGTCCAGGTAATGCATGTACAACGCACTTCGTGGAATGCATACCCCCTCTGCAATCTCATAATTTTCTTCAAGCCTATAAAAGAGATTAACTGTAATGGCACTAGAAATACCTCGTAATCCCCTTTTCTCAAACTGTAACATGCACTTGAAATGCACTCAACTCTGATGCCTGTTGGATTTTTGCTGAAAGCTTTATAGAAAATGCCAGCCCATTACGTACTGGCAGACTTTGCTTTAGAAATGTGCAAGAGTTGTCTTAATCTACATTACTGTTTTTCACTCTGTCAGATTTACAGCACACTGGCATGGATGTGCACCAAAAAATGTTGCAACACTGGGGCGAGAAACCTCCAAACCAACCACGAGTACAAATTAAAGCCTTGTCTAAACAACTTCTCATGCCTTCTGATTGCCTCAGATGACTTGTGCTGCCAGTTGTGGTGACTCTTACCTTTTATCTGAAACACTTGCAGGTTGACTAGATGGAGTGGGTCACTAGTTTCCAAGGGAACACTTCTAACCACTTTCTAGCACCCACTTCATTCAGTTTGTGAATGTGAGATGCCATGACTTACATTTGTAGCTTTGCACTCCAGGCACACATCTCCAGAGTGCTAGGAGAATAAATACCAACGAGCTGTACACAATGAAGCAGTTTAAGCAAGCAGATAATCACACACACTTTACTGGGGACAAAGTGACTAAACTAGTTAACTGAACCAGATTGTTCACCAGCATTTTGCTTTATGATATTTCTCTATCCATCTATCCATTTAACATACCTACTTATCCTAATTTTGGGTTGTGGAGAGCAGAAGACTTGTAGTTGTATCAGGGATAAAGCAGGAATGTAATGTTTTTGTACTTCTCTGCTTGTTGGATAACATTTCATTCATAAGTGGCATGGAGGCACGGTGGTTAGTGCTGTTGCCTCATAGCTCATGGGACCCGAGTTGAATGTCAGACACAGTTATTGTCTGTATGAAATTTGCATAAACCTCCAATACTCAAATGGATTTTCTCCATGAAATCTAGATTCTGCTCGCATCCCAAAAATGTGCTAATTATATTTAATGGTGACTGTGTGGGTGTGAGCTTAAGAGATCTCAGCAATGGACAGCACTGAGCCCAGTGTTATGGGGATAAGCCAATAATGACCCAGACATTAACAAAACAGTATCAGAAAAAGCATGGATAGCCATTACTTGCAATATATACAATATGTGACATGTCCTGTTTTTAGTGTGAATAATGTGGTGCAATCAGTAGTCTACTTTATTTCCATCTATGTTAATTAGGCTGGACTCATCACAAACAACATTTCCATCCATCCATGTTTGGATGGATACTAGAACTAACTCAGATGACAGATCCACCTTACAATCAGAATGATATGTTTGTTAGCCATCACCCTGAGAAGACGTCCTTGGACTGTGAGAAGAAGCTGCAACCCTTGGAAGAAACACGTGTGAAGCACACTCGAATATGCATACTTCACACAGCAGGCACTGTAGCCTGAAAATGAAGTGACAAATCAAGCACTATGCTTTGACACCACCACCGACAGGCTCATCTGCCACTCTTATACATTACAAATTAAATATTTTGAAAAAAGCAGGCCATTAACTACATTATCTGATTAAGGTAGGGAAGAACATCAATACAGTATAATATTGGAATATTTTTAATTGCATTGTAATATACCATCACTACAGACTTTTTACTTTAAAATGCATTGGTGCTGCATTCCCACAGATGCTGCACCTGAAATGTTAGGATTCCAATTCCAAATGCTCTGTCCGCATTTAAGTTGAATGTTGGGATTCATTTTTGTTTTCACAGTGTTACAGTGAAGAAATGGTTAAATATGAATAATGCAGTTTGCAACCATTGACATATTTTAATCAGGTACTCCAGCATAATATAAGGAAAAACTTCAGCTATCTGGAGATCTTATACACGTATGTAATCACAGAGAGAAAGGAGAAGCCATAAACCTCAATTGAAGTCACTTTTCAGATTTGATTGCAGTATTTGCAAGCTCTGATAGATGTTAATATCCTTACGAAAAAGTAAGGGAATGTGAAGCATCTTGGGTTGGTTTCCCTATAGTTACTTAACATCAAACTGTTTGTATTAGTATTTCAGTAATGAAAAGTGTTTAAATGTGCTTCTGCATGAAAGTTTTATGCTTGCGGATATAGTACATTAATAGTCTGCTTGTATCCCCTAGTAAAATACATTTGGGGAGGCTTAAAAATGCAATCTCATGAGAATAGAATTTTACAAAACTATGTCAGATTTCAAACTTGAATTTTTGGTTAAGAGCCCTGCTATGAATATAAGGGGTCATCTTATAAGGATTCACTTAGAGCTAAATTTAAATGAGGTATCGATGTGTCTGTTATGTGCAATGAATGAGTGTTCTTAACTGTTAGTTCAAGTTTATGTTTATTGTCCCAAGTGGATATTTTAAGAGATAATTGCAGCCCATTTGCACAATTGAAACACTAAGTGAAATGAATGGAGTCAACTTTTTATTTTAATTAGGTGTAATAAATGGACACATTTTCTCAATGTCATCAGCTTTGATTCAGCCAATTATCCATCCATCCATTTTCTAACCCACTGAATCCGAACACAGGGTCACGGGGGTCTGCTGGAGCCAATCCCAGCCAACACAGGGCACAAGGCAGGAACCAGTCCTGAGCAGGGTGCCAACCCACCACAGTCAGCCAATTAAAAAGGGTAAAATATGTTATAATATATTGCAGAACTGAATCACAATGATTGATACTTTAAACCCCAAAACACTGCAGTGTTATCATACAGTTACCCACGCATCAGGATAATATTGTATCATGGTGTCCCTGACAATTCCCAGCCCTATTATATAACTGGTTATCATCTGGTACTGTACATGGTTGCAGGAAACTATCCCAGGAAAATGCATAGTTTATTTTACATTATGAGATACCAGTCTATTGTGTGGCATAAATCTATACTGAGCTTTTTAAAAGTTAAAAATCAATGTAAGTCTTTGGGTTGTGGAAAGAAAGTCCAGGAACAGTGAGAGAGTACAACAGAGCAACTGCAAACAGAAGAACCTGCAGCCAACTGTAACAAAGCTGCTTGTTTTACAGTCTGATGCAACACTCCGATGCAAAACCATTTTAAGTTATAAAACAATAAAATGTGCTATTCCATAAAGCAATGGCCTAGTGGCACACTGTTCGGTGCCAGGTTCAAATCTCCACCTGGTCATTCTCTTTAGGTTTTTTTCACACATTCCAGTGATGGGTATTTTATTTAACTTTCATATGCCACTGTGAGTGAGCAGTGGTGTGTGTGCCTGGTGAAATCCTGGTGTTCCCACTTTTTACCTAAATTTGCAGAAGAAGAAGGACCAGCAAATGGATAGATATATTTCAGAAAAGCACAAATACAAAAATATTTTAATATAGTCATGTATGAAATTTCTGCAAGTGGGGTCTATTTTGAAAATGTGGTTTATTTAATCAGACTTATAAGACATCATTACTTAATCAGTATTTACATACTTAGTTAATAGTCCATATTTGCAAATGTTGAATGTAGTGTAACAAATATAATGTTTACAACGCCTTCAATAATTTAAATATGTATGAGCTATTTTGAAAAAGGCAGAAACCCCAATGATATCAAGTAAGCTACAGAATGAGAGGCTCGTTTGTTGTGAGATTAAATAGGTATTTGGCTTATTCTAAGGTCAAACAATTCAGGTGGATCTTTTATTTTAATGTAACCTTTCCGAATCAGTTCACTCTTTGGAATTCTAAACTCACAGCAGGTCGTTTCCCTGTACATAATCCATGTGACAAAACACACAGCGCACACATGCAAAAAGAAGTTCATGACTTCTGAAGCTTTTCCAAAGTTGTGTTTTTATGGCTTCATGGCACCTCTTCTTCTTCTCACAGCTGTCTCCTACAAAACACTCCATATGTAATTTTGTATGGCCAAAGAGCCGCTCTAGATTAAGCATAATGACATTTTTCTCGGTTTGACCCTCTACTGAGTTCTATTCGATGTTACCTGGAATCAATCAGTGCCCAATGACAGCCCATTGCATCTCTGCTCAATTACTTTTAACTGCATCACAAAAGCAGATTCTGAACTTTCTCCGCTTTGATGCCGGCTCAAACAGCTGGTCTTTCTAAAGGGAATGACTCTTTTGTTGTGGAGGCAAAAATGGGGCAGTTTTATTGCACATTGCCGTACTGATAATCTGAAATGAGAATGATATCCTGTTGTTGCTCATTGCTTCTGTGGCATTCCAAAGGAACCGCTGCAGTAAAAAAAATTCTTTCGCCAAAAAAAAATTTACAAGGTTCCTTTGTATTTCACATGACTTTGGTAATGGTCAGGAAATGTTAAAAGACTAGTGTATGGTAAAAGCAGTTAAAGGACGACTCAAGTGAGCATTTCTTAAATTTGCTGGAAACTCAGGATTAGCAGGCAGTATAGCAATAACAGTTAGTTGTAACAAGCGTGCAGTTCAGTGAAGCAGTTTAATCATTTGAGCATAATAACATCTTTCATTCATTCAAACACTCCTAATGCAGTACTGATCTCTGCAAATTAGAGTTGCTACTCCACTGCTGCCAGTTATTTTGTGTTTATTTAATCCACTCCTTATTTAATCTACATGACTTTGTACTTAATAATTTAAACATTAGGAGTCTTAAAATTAAATAATAAAATAAACATTTACAGAGAGATCTATTTGATCTATTTAGTTATCTGTCTCTCTAAAGGTGGCATTCTTGTGTAGTGGTTAGAATGACCAGTCAAAATGCACATCTTTGCAATATGAGAGAACCTGCAGAAAACCCAGTAACAGCATTAATCATTAGCCAAACCAGGCAAGATAATAATAATAATAATAATAATAATAATAATAATAATAATAATAATAATAATAATAATAATATATGCACAGACATAAACCAAAGCTGTATAGGTTAACTTGTAATTTCAAACTGTGGGTAGCTATGTGTATGAGTACACCCTGTAACTGACTGGTGCCAAGGTTGGCTCTTTCTCGCTCCCAGGGCTGCACCCCCACACTCCTGAATTGAGTTAAGCAGGTTTCACAATATTATAGTCGCACAGTAGTTAGTGACATCGCCTCACAGCAGTATCACTGGTCTTCAAGTGGCAGCCTCTTGCATAGTCTCTCTGTGCTCCACTTTCTTCTCACGTCTCAAAGATATGCATGTTAAGTTAATTGGTGGCTAAACACTGAATATGTGTGCACAATGCAGTAGGTGGGTTTATGTGTTGGGTTTGACCCTTCATCTGAGAATTTTATTAAGCTGGTATAGTAAATGGATGGATTTTTGATATCTTAATACATTCTAAAACATAAAAAGGTAAAATAAACCAGTATTATAAAACTAAATATTTTTTTAATTCTAACAATGTTCTCCTGCGGTGGGCTGGCGTCCTGCCCGGGATTTGTTCCTGCCTTGTGCCCTGTGCTGGTTGGGATTGGCTCCAGCAGACCCCCGTGACCCTGTGTTAGGATATAGCAGGTTGGACAATGACTGACTGACAATGTTCTCACTATGCATGTTTTGCTAGTAATGTTTATCATATCAAGTTTCCATAGGGGTCATACTTCTTCTATCCATTTCCCAAGTCCACTGTTTCCATTACAGGGTTGCAGTGAGTCTGAGAGTAGAAACTGCGCCAACACTAGATGGGAGAGACACATACTTGTTCATACCCAAACAACTTAAGCTCTCAGCTCATCACTGGGGTGTGGGAGAAAAACAGCATACCCAAGTGAAGTCTCAGATGAGCAGAGAGAGACTGTGCATTCGCCACACAGACAAATGGCAAGTGGACCCTGAAGATGTGAAACAGAAGCCTTTGCCAACCTAGGGAAGTTGGAATTTCCAAGTTCTTAGTCAGAATTTTGAAATGAAATGTCCCCACAAGTCAGATTTCCTACCCAAAAACTTGACCCAGACTGTCAAGTCCGAGTTTGTCCAACTTCAGGTTATGAGGTCAATCCAAAATGGTGACGTAAACTGTGAACTTTAATGAAAGAGGTAGTATTATGCTGTTTACTAGCACTTCTGTCTATTTTTGTCTCATTAAATCAATTACTGTCCAACCTCTCTCTGTGGACATGTTGCTACAATGTTGGACACACAAAATACCGCATAAAGCGTTTTCATCAACTGATACTTATTTCGAAAAAACAAGTACAACAGCGGTTTTCCTGGAGGCATCCATATTGTTTTTCTGAATATTTTACTGGAACACCACTAACTTGTTTGTGGTGGCATTGCCAGCTACGACATTCAACTTCTGAGGAAAATGGAACGGTGTAAGAATACAAACCATCTGAAATTGGCATTGAGTCAAGATCCCACATTGACCTTTTCTTGTGTTTCTTATATTGCATTCTTTCCACAAAGTGTTTTGCAAAACAGATCGTCATTTAAAGTTCATAACAACTCAACAATGTTACTTGCAGTAAGCAAATTTACAGTTTTCAGAAATATTTCAATGAAATATTAGGACAGCACAGCCAACAGCTAAATAAATGAGCTCGATGGACCAAATGGACTGCTTTCATTTGTCAGATTTCTTATCTTCTTAAGACTTATTCTGATATAACACCATTATGAAGACAGCCTACCTTATTACCTTTAAGTCCAGTTTCTATTTATGCCCCACAGTCTCATGGTAAATTGCTTGCAGCATTTTAATGTAATGCAGTTGAAATTTGTAACACTTCATTAGACAATTTTGATTTTGTTTATACATTTATAAAGAAAAGATGATTTGTTTTTAAATCTATACACAAAATCATGCCAACAGATTTATACCTACCATTGCAATGTAGCTGGTGTTGAATGTGGCTTGGAAGCCCTATTGTTTTCTTTTTCTTCATCTGTGAAAATAATACATTGCCATGTTAATTGTCTGCATGGTGGAATCATCATATACACCAATATTGTACAGTCAGTGTAACCTAGAAAAGGAGGCAGTAAACATTAACTAAATAGAGATGTGTGATTCACTTTACATTTTAGTGCAAACGTATGTGCACAATGACTGTTTTTTGTTCTGTACGTGGTAATAAAAATTAAACAAAGGCAGAAGAAACTTCTAAAATGGTCTTGCAGATACAGCTTTGTGCAGCAATCCATAAACAATTAAAGATAAGTAAACCAACACAATCTTCCATTAGGTGTTTACCACATTCTTATCTATAAGGAATATACAAAACATTTAATAAAAATTGTTTTTCTCATTTTGAAGGAATTTTCCTGTAAACAGGAAACTATTGTGACAAAAAAAGTTAGCTAAATGAAATATAAGTCACCAAAAAGCAAATGTGCTGCTTTCAATATGGATGATTTGTTATTTAAAAAAAAAACAAAAAAAACACACAACTCTCCAATCTGGCATTAAGTTTTTGACTGTATCCTTGCTGGTGTGTTGGAGTTAATTTCACATTGTGGGCATTATCCGTTATTGCCGCCACCCCTGGCATGCCAGCTCAGGTCCTACCATCAGGAGAGTGAAAAACACCTCTTCGAAACAATGTACCTAAACATAAATTCCTTTTCTACAAGTGACAGACAGTGCTGATGTTGTAACTGGCTCATCCAGGGCCATTTTAACAGCAGGCCCCAGACAGCGTTGAGACACCTGTTTTGGCAGCAAAACAGAAACTTACATAGGAATCAAAAACATTGTTGGCCCCTATGTTCCTGGGACACCATTGTGCCCATATGTGAAGATGGCTCACATTACCATTGTGATCGCACTGCTGATATTGTTGATCCAACAGGATGCAAACATAACTCTAGGCCTGCATAGAGGAGAGCAGCTACCTAACTCCAATGTCCAACTTCAGGACTTTTTCAGCAGTTTTCACTCACAGGTTTCTGTTGAATAAGGTTAGATACTCATGAACATGGGCAATGCCTGCCCATGACCACAATGCATGTAGTGCTGCGTTCCCTGTGACTCACTCATACCACTCTGAAATAAGTCATCAAAAAAATCAATCAAAAGAATAGGCGCTTATGGTAGCAAGTGTGAAAAAACATTGACTTCTAAACTGGAAGTATACTGCAAACAATGTGGTGTTAAGGAAACAAGGAAAGTTAGTGTTTTGGACCATGAAAACAGAACGATATCTTGTGTTTGTTGTACTACTACAAGATGGAAACAAGGATAAATAAATACTCTGGCTGAGCTCATCATACCTGGAAACATCATTACTGAGCCCCATGGGGACAAATAAGGGTCTGTCTGCCTATCACCACCAGTGTTGTTAGGCAGCACAATAACAGCTGTCAAGCTGTGATGAGGCCAAGATACTGAGCAGACATATGGGGGTGATATGATCTGTCATTGATTGAGATTCCTAGTCTTGTAATGTAGACAACAACATCCAGCAAGCATGATATGGTCCGCAAATCAAACTATTTGTTTTTTAACTGCAAGTTCTCATTTTGTAACTAGATTACTTCCCTCGCATACAATACACTCTCTCTACAAGAATTAATCTCTGTGGCCATCTGCTCTCACTAACGCTAAGCCAATGAATTTTGGTCACACCTTGAATGTTGGTGGCACTCCAGCCACCATAAAAAAACCTCACACTGTTCTACTCCATCTGAACAAGTGTGGTGCTGAGGTATCACCCATTGCATGGCTGCACTCAGGTCCTAATCTGGATTCTGAGTTGGTTTGTGGTGGGTGCGGCAATGCACGGTATCAGTGTGTGCTCCTAACCTCCCAATCTCTCTCTTGAATGAAGTGGAGTTCATTTTGTACAGTGGTCAAGCCCTGCTGCAAGTTATTCTGCCTTGAGGATATAAAGCTTTGTGTTGCTCTCTTTTTGGTTCAAGTGATAGTAACTGCTGTTCTTGAAACAAGCTCACTAAAAAGGAGCTCCATTTGCATGGTCTTATTCTCTTTTTAAAAGTCATATGTATGATTCTACAGCACTGGGACTTAAGGTTTGCAACTGTAGAATGGCTTTCAAAGTCAGTTTGTAAGGCTCTTTTGGACAACATGGAGTTAAACTGGTTCTGAAGTTGCCTTACACCTTCAGAAGGCTGATTTTACATCCCAGTCCAGTAAGTGTTTGTGTGTACTTTGCACATTTTCCCTCCGTCTGAAGAAGGTTTTGACCCAGATATTCCAATTTAGATCAAACGACACACATGCTACATTACTTGGTGTCTCTGAACAAAGTCAAAAATACAACAATATAATATAAAATTAAGAGGACATTCATATTTGGGCATTTGTTATGAATACTCCATTGCTTGTTGATTAGCTGATTACTGAAACTAGTCCATTGTGGATGTGTCAGTAAGCATGTCCTGGAATGTACTGGTATGCCATATTGGAATTAGCTCCTGCCTTGAACTTCATGCTTGTGGGCTATGCCTCAGGCTCCCTGTGTCCATGTAAAAGAAATAAGTGTGTTCTTGAAATAAATGCATGGATAAGTGGATGAACTCTGGCTCTGAAATGATTAACAAAACTCTACTTCAACTCTGCCAACCATATTTTTCTAAGAGTCTACTCTATAAGAGAGTATATCCTAGGGAGTCTTCTAGAAGTGATGTGTAAGTTTAGCTGCGGCAGCCAGTTGAGAGTATTTTTGTAACATCTCACTGTTTTACTACCAAAATGGCTGTGGCGCTCCCTCAATTACTTACTACATCAAACAGAGATTACCTATGCCAAGTGCCCACCCTAACTTCAGTGACTAGTTTGAAACTGATGATGCAAGAAAGGACGGAGGTATCCTCGTAAATCACTTAACTGTAATAATTCACATTGGTAATATACATATTTCTAATAAAATAAATAATGAAAGGAAGTTAATGCCCCACAGAAATTTCAAACAAAGGTGAAAATAGAAATCTAAACAGTAGAGTGTATGAGTGTGTGCTTTATTCCACCACTGAAGTCATTACTTTTTATCTAACTAAAGTAAAGTCAGCTTATTTCTATTTATGTCATTGTATTAATTGAAAATATCCCTTTAAATGTATTGAAAGACACTTCTTGAAAGACACATAGGAACAAAGAAAAGTCATAATAAAGGCAAGCATCTAAATTTGTATGGAGGGGAAAAGCCCTTCTGACTTTTTTCTAACACAATAGTACTGGCTGTTGACCGGGGGCAGGAATCAGGCCCTCTCTGAATAAATGAGCTCTGCCGACAGGAGTCCACCATGTTACGTCACATGAAGTGGGAGAGGAAGAACGAGAGGAGGAGGTCTGGAAGCATTTGTGTCAGGACTGCCTCATTGAAATTTATCAACAACTATACTCTCTCTCACTCACACACACACACACACACGAAATGCAAGTGGCCATTTCAAGTAACCAAAGAGCCAGTTTAGTCTGTTACTTTCTTGGAGTGTGTTGTAAGTTTTTAGCCCTAAAAATCCATTTTGGGTAAAATGTTGCTGCAAATAAGTAGCTAATGCTTAATGGTTCGGGAGAAATGTACATTCTTCTAAATTTCATGCTTTTAAAAGAAAAGTAAAAATTTGTAATTCACAAGAATAAGGAAAACAGCTGATCATATTTAATATTACCCCATAAATCTGCTCTTCCAATTGGGAAAAAAACAAGCAAAAAATGTACTTTTAAGTGTTATTTGTGTTTTAAGTATTACATGTTTGTCTGATTTAAGACTAACAAGAAAGAAAATCCAAGATATGCTTGAAGAAAGCAGATAAGAAAATCTATTTGTAACCCGTCTGAGAAATCCTCTTGGCAGCTGGCAGATATTTCCTGTGGACTGTTACATTTACATTTATTTGCTTAGCAGATACATTTATCCAAAGCAACTTACAAAAAGAGGTCAACCAAATTGAATAAACATCAGTCTAAGAGACTGCTTGGGAACAAATATTGCAGGATAAGGTTACAAATCGACCACCACAAGAAGAAAAAAAAGAAATAAATAATGCAAGCTAGTTATAATTCTTTCATTACAAAAGCCTAACCACTAATAACAGTTACACAGTAATTCACCAAACATGAGTCTTCAAATGCTCCTTAAACACACTTGAATGGAGGTGGGCTGCTCATTCTACCAGCTATGAACTATACATGATAAGAGTCTGGATTGAGATTTGATACCATGCAGAAGTGATATCACCAGATGCCATTTATCAGCAGATCTGATGGGTTGAGAAAGAGTATAGGACCTCATAATATATAGGTGCTATAATACACATGCAGTATAGATAGATATTGACTACTGTGAAGGCAAACTTCAAGGATTTGAACTTAGTGAAATCAAGGTCCTGAATTTTGGTGGTCATAAAAGTTTCCTGGGAACCTTTCAGAAAGTGTAGGGTATTTCCTGAAGTCCTGGCTAAATAGCATACCATGGCCTTGTCATTGTGGTCTTCTAAACACCCCCTGTCTCTAACTTTCTCTTTCACCACTTCACCACCCAATAGGTAATGTGTGGTGAGCTTACTGCCTCAAGAAAGGTGCTACAAATTGGTGGCGGTTGAGGTGGTTCCCCACAGTCTATGTAAACTGTTTTAAGTAGGATTGAAAAGTGCTATATAAAAGTGATTAATTATGAGTAAATGTCACTACAGGGAGCTAATGCAGTGATCTGAAAAGAGGAGTGACATATGCCCATCTTGGTTCGTTGAACATGAAAGTGCAAGGGTGCTCCTGTGTCTCATTTCTTTTCATCTAGATCTGATTATCAAAGGTGACTATCATATAAGTGGACATTACAATTACAGTAATTCCATAAGACCAGGAATGTAATCAAAAGAAGTTGTTGGTTCAAACCCCTCCTCATTTTGAGACCCCGACAAAGCCAGTCTTTTCTGTTAGAAAACATTCTTGCTATGTGAGTAATTATATGCCTGTGCCCTGTTCCTAAAATAAGGTCACTTTTCCTCTTGTGTATTGTAAACAACTTGGTGCCAGCTACAGCATTTGGCCATTAAAAAAACTTCTGCCCTGACATTCACCAAAATTGGGAAACAACAGCCAACCTAGGAAATCCCAGAAAATGGATAGTACAATACTTCTAGCGCTGCTGCCTTGCAGTAAGGAGACCTGGGTTCACTTCCTGGGTCCTCCCTGCATGGAGTTTGCATGTTCTCCCCGTGTCTGCGTGGGTTTCCTCCCACAGTCCAAAGACATGCAGGTGAGGTGCATTGGCGATCCTAAATTGACCCTAGTGTGTGCTTGGTGTGTGTGTGTGTGTGTGTGTGTGTGTGGGTCCCCTGCGGTGGGCTGGTGCCGTGCCCAGGTTTTGTTCCTACCTGCTCCCTGTATTGGCTGGGATTGGCTCCAGCAGACCCCCGTGACCCTGTAGTTAGGATATAACTGGATGGATGGATGGATGAAATTAGGCTTGGCTTGATGGCAAGAACAGGTTTTGCTTTTCCTTTCACTTCAATATAAATATACTGTGTATTTTCAAATTCAGATTTTTATTTTTGTGTATTTAGATAATAATCGTTTCAGTCTGCCATTAAATGGAGCTGTTTATAGAGTTGTAACCAGGCTTTGTTGCTATTAAAAAAAATGTAATTGTCCAGAAGGTGTGACAGTTCCAAATAACTGTTTAAATATCCCTACATCAATTACTCAATTGCTTTTATCTATCTATCTATAAATCTATGGACACTAACATATTCAAAAGCAGAGAAATTTAATGTAGTCCATAAAACCTGAAAAAATTAAACTTTCTCAATTTGAAACTACAGTGAGATTCTTCCATCTTTAGCAGCCATGTATTACCATAGCCTTCATATGTTGCTCTTTGAAGTCATTTTTAAATAGCTATAACTGTACCAGCTACTTCATAAATCTTTGACTCATTCATTACTTTGCCTTCCTTTTCCTTTTAATTTTTGTGAAGAAAAGAGACCTTATTGCAGCCAACTATAAAATTTGCTTAATGCATATGGAGAAACTTGAAATACTGCCAGATGAATTTCCAAGTACACCCTGGAACAATAATCAAATATGGGAAGCAAATTCACAGAATAATGAACCAGTATCGTAATCTTTTTCAATTTACAGAACAGAAGGGTTTGTTTTTACTTCAATTAATTTCCATCCTTCGATCAAATTTCTGAGCTTGATTCTTTCCAATTCAGTGTCACAAGTTGCTAGAAGCTCAGCAGCAGGGAGCTGGAAACAATGCTGGGTGAGACAGGCCTGTGCACACGTTCAGACCATTTAGACACCGTTTTAGAGCAACCAATTACCTTATACTAGACAACCTTGTGAGAACTCCACAGAACTCAAAGGAAATGCATACAAACATCAAGAGACTGCTTCAGCATCCACATCGACAGTAACTGGGCTCTTGAAGCTGTGAGGCAGCAGTACTAATCAACAACTTTACTGTGCTGCTCTCATATAAATGGAAGTTATCAAAAACATGTTTTTATTACGATATCACTCAGCCTATGTTTCAATATGTATACCGACCCTTTTACAAAAAAAAAAAACAAATGTGCATAGCTTTTGATGAATGATCTCCTAACCAAAATGGCGAGCAACTTTATTCATTTGCATTGTTCTGATTTACATTCAACATGATGTCACAAGAAAGTGCTTAAGTCTGGGAAACATCACAAGGAAAGTGCATTTCAATGAATCAAAATATACATCAACTAATCATATATTCCCATTAAGTGTATGTGCCATGAATAGGTGATTTACTGAGGAAATAAAACCACAACACAGTATCAAACAGATAAACAAATCATCACTAAGAAATAACCCCATATATGTTACAAGTACAAATGAAAAATGCAGGATTGACTGATCAAAGGAGGACCCTAGAAGTACACCTAAAACACATTGACAGAAAACATCAAAAAGACTTTCAAAAAGCAGGGGTAACATTTCAATACTCTATACAGGAAGACTATCAAAAAGAAAATTGTGCCACAGTCCAGCAAACCAAAACTTAATTTTTGTTCCCCTAGAAAAAATTTCTCTGAAGTGGCAGTGGTTAGACAGCATCAAAGTTCATAAACAAATCTGGTGGTCATAAGCCTGAACTCCAAATCTAAACTCATGGCATTTACACACGTGAAGAAGAAGATTTAAGATAAAACAACACACCAGAGTCAAAACACATCTTAAAACTAAGGTCCATATGAAGAGCTCGCTTGCAGAATCAAACATCCCCAGTCAGTGTCGATAGCTGTTTCGGGTCACACCCCAGCCCCTTCCTTTGCCTGCATTTTTCCCACACCCCTCCTCTGAATGTTTTTTGCTATGCAATGTTAATTATGCTGCAGTCACCTGAAGAGAGAGAAACGCTGGAAATAAAAGACACCATTTTATATCTAATGTTCCCATGTTTTGTGATTTAAGATTTTTTTTTTTGACCTTTGCTTACCTTTCTTGATTCTGATATATTGGCTAGTATTTTGGATAGTTTTGCCAACGATTGCTGGTCTTATATTCTGACTTCCTTCCAGCACTTCTGATTACTGTTTTAGCCAGAGTATAACCCCTTCCTCATGACTATGTTCCTATCTTTTTTTTTCCAACACAGGCTTGGAGGAAACTAGAAACTATTCCAAAAGAAAGGGCAGAAATCAGCCCTGGATGACACCAGTCCATTGTATAACACAATTATACCAACTCTCACTCACACCAGATCAGCCACTGTTGTCAATTGTCATAATAAGCACATCTTTGGGATGCCAGAAGAAACCTGAATTCATTGGAGACACTTGTGTAGACATTAATGATGTGAAAATTCCAAATTCTTTCTCCCTAAAATCACGTTCTGCAGTCTAACATCTTTTGTCCTGCCTGTTTCCCTGGTGCTTAGAGTATTAAAGCTATACTTCTATATGATGTTCTGTTAAGATATTATTCATGCACATGCATATGCTGTATTTCAAAGGTTTGACAGAATGACTTGGATCAAGGTTTTATTTTGGAAGGCTAGCAATTGCCAAATATTCTAATATGATCCTTTTGTCATTTATTGTTGCTATGAGCTTTGAGTTAAATATAGCCATTAAAAATCTAGTATATGTAAAACCTCCAGTATTTGTTTTGATCATTTCATCTCAGATTCAAAGGCTGTTTAAATCACTTTATTAAAAAAACAGCAGTCTAACACACTGCACTTTAATCATAGAGTGGTGGAGATAATTAAGATAGCAATACAGAAAAGAAAAAAAAAAAAGAAACAGTCATAACACAGAGAACTGAGATGCTCATCCCAACTAAAGATGTACAGCAACTGCAAGCCAATAAACATTTCAAGGTCAAAAACCTAAAATTCTTAAATAAATTGGTTGTTCAAGTGTCAAGATTTTATATTTGTTTTGCTTTCCTCAATTCATTTTTTGAAATTCACTAGTTCATTACCATGTTTGGATGTTTTATATGGGATCAAGCATATTGTTTGGACATTAATATGGTCATTATAGAGCATGTGACCCTGAGTGGTGTCATGTGCAGTATTGATAAATTATACTACATTTTTATTAGATATCTATGTTAAACATCACAGCCATAGCACCACAATAGCTACCTGCCTGGTCTATAATCATCTAAAAATTTGTCTTACGTACAAGAAACTCAAATCCCACACACCATAGATTTCTGAAGTTTTTAAGCCTTGTTCACCACTTATTCAGTCATTCATCTGGTACAACAACTTCCTGGAAATCTTTTGTACCAACAAAAAGGTTAGGAGACTCCAACTCATCTAAATTATTTTCAACATTTTTTATTTTTCTTCTGTGTTCTCGATGTCCGTTTTCTTATTATCATGACCAAGTATTGATCTATTGGCTTTATGATATTGGGTGTATAGCAAACACTCCTCTTAATGACTTTATTTCTTGATGTCTTTAAAATTGTAACTGTTTAGTGTTTGAGATAAATGGGCCATAGGCTGATCTGCTCAAACAACATGACAAAGCAAAGGAAAAAATCAGGTTAATCATTCTTGGGTAGGAAATTCTGATCTGAACCAAGAAGTTCTACTCTATTTCCGCATGCTTTTAAGCCAGGGATGGGGGTATCAGGTAATTTGCTTGAATAGGCTACTACCAATAGCGCAAAGGAAGTTGGCATAGTTTACAATCTCTGCCACCTAATGTGTAGCTTATCTACTGCTGTCTAATAAGTCTTCTTGAGGGCCTCTACAGAAGCCATGGTATATTAATCCCCAAGTAACAAGATGGCAGTAGTTACTAATCACAAGAAGATGCTGGGGTCCCATTGGTTATTGTCAAGGATAGCAAAACAGGAGAACCAGGGGCCTCATGTATAACAACCTGGCAAAGAAATCACACTAAAACATGGCATATGGACAAAACTGGAAATGTGCGAATGTATTAAAAAATTAAAATGCACAAACTTTGCTATGCAGTTTCCCTTTATAAATCCAGATCAACATGAATTTTAACACACATGCACGTGCCTACAGCTCCACCCTGACTCCACCCAGAATTTCACCTATTTGAATATGCAAATCAGTTTAAACAGACCTATACATTCAGTGTTTTGTTAAAAGACAATAGCAAAAGCATGTGCAAAAAAGAAACAGTGGTATAAGCAACAAAAGGAAATTGATAAAGTGGCACAGCATGGCAGAGGCATTTAAAAGTTCAAGTTCAGAACAGTGCCTGAAATAAAAAAGAAGAAAAGGTCAGATATCAAAGTCAACATGAAAAGATGAGTCACAGCCCCACCGTCTGCATCTGATTATCTGATTTTACATTCTGCTAATTACATTAAAACAAAGTTGTGACAGTGTTTGATTTGGTTGATCATTTGGTAGGTCAAGTTCATCATACTTCATCTCTTCAGTTATGGGCAAACCACAATTGTGTGGCACATTATGCAGCATGCTGCCTGCTTGCACAATGTGACACACTTTCTGTGGATTATATAGTAGAGCAGTACTCCATCAGTCTTATCCAGGCAGCACCAACAGCCTTTAAGCTGTCCTATAGTACATTCTACCACCGCCTGAGACCAAGAGTGGAGGTTGCCAGTGGATTGGCAAGTTTGATGAAAAGCTACGTCTTCAGCAGGTACCCACTGCCACCTAAGTAATCATGCTATATGGCTACATCATACAGATAACTTATAATTTTGACCAATATGATAATATTAAAAGTTGAATCATCAAAAAACAGCCATCGCACACAACGCCATTTTCAAGTTTGTTCCCAACATTGCTATTTCTCAGAATGATTGAATCATGAGTTAAGCCAGGCCATCTCCCCACAACATTAATGAGACACATTTTCGGATCACAGATAATTTGCACAATAATAGAGTGGAAATGCTTTCTATTTACATGAGCAAATTCATTCTCTGAAGGCGCCTTTATAGCAATATGTCTATTGCTGTGAGTTGCGCTTTGATATTTTCCTGTTCAACTACAGTGTAAGAAAATATTATATATCTGGATGACAAGCGGATAATACTAAAATAATAAAAAAATAATAATAAATAATAATAAAAATAACTGATCCGTCAGCCAGTTCACATTGAAAACCCGAGAGTGGACAGAACTTGAAAAAAAACAGGTAGAGCACAATTCCTCAAAGTCTGCCTTTGTGAAGTCGGAGCCAGGTCTGCACACAGCTCCACGGGGATAGCTGTTGGAAATCGTAATTGACTTAGAAGCCAGTTAGAAATCAGTATGATCTCCAAATACACGCTCTCTTCTAATTCTTCCATATGTAATGTCTTCAAACAATGCTAAAACAGCCATGGTAGCTGAAATAGTTTGGCCATTCTGTGCACCTTTACAGTATATTGTTACAGATTGATTACAATCAAGTGCCTTAAATTTGTAAACAATATGCAATTAATTTAGGTGCATTTGATAAAGCCTGTGTCATGGATGTGTATCTAAAAAAAAGTGAAACCACACAGAAACAGTGGTACTGCTTTGATGCTGGGTGCCACCAATTTACAAAACTGAGCAGAAACGTGCACATGCATAGTCCAAGGCTCCTGTGAAAATGTCATAGTGTTAAACCAAGTTTAAGTTTTATACATATTGACATGAGTGTGAAAGTGGGTGTACACAACATTTATACATGAAGCTCCAGGTCTTTTATGAAGTGCAAGAACTCAGCATACCTCAGAGAGTGCTGTGAGCTGGTAGGCGCAATATAGGTGTGGATGCCTCTGACCTCAAAAATCATGTCTGGCTGCCTTGAAAATGAACTCTGTCAGTGGATTTTAAATGGCTACCTCTTGCCAGAGTACTTCGGATTCACTGTTGAGAGGAAGAATGGCAGAATGGAGAGGAGACAAGGCTCAGAAGTAGAGAAGCAATTAATTGGGTAAAAGGTAAGCAGACTGGCTGCATCCATTGTTTGAAATGGAAACCAATGCTAAGTTAGTTAAACCTAGACAGCATTGTTAGCCATTTGATGTTTTACATTGTGCATGTTTTTGTTTCAGATCCCCCTTAATCCCCATTATTGTTCCAATTAATTATCACAGCATGCTCCATCTCCTCACTGGGGATGGCTGAGGAACACGAGGAAGAGAAAAGTAAAGGTGATTGAGACTGTTGGTAATGGACAATCTGTTTGAAAAGAACTGGCAATGTAAAAGACAGCACATGTCATGGGGTGGGGAGGACAGATTAATAGACATGTTTTTGTGGTTCATATTTAACTGTTTTAAGGTTAAAAGATGAAATACCATTGTTGTAGGATAAAATTATCAAAGAAAAATATTTCAGAGTTAATATAAAGTTTTATGCTAATGGAAAGAACCAGTGAGGTTCTTTGTACTAAAGTCTAAAACAGTAACAACCACTTCATGTGTCAGATCATAGCTCACATCACTCATAGTTACTCAAATGCAGTGCTGTTATTGTGCCGTGACATACTTAAATCAGTAAGTTAACTGGTTCAATAAGACTGAATTTATCTTAAGATGAGATTTACACATATCTCAAAAAAAAGTTCATTGTTTGGAAATTGGTAAATAATTACATTTTTTCCAACATGAAACTTTGAAATTAAATTTCAGTTTTTCTATGCCTGTTCAACAATATACATTTTAATTTTGTCTATTATTTCAATGCTCTTTATTATTAAACATTTGTTTCCTGTAATTTTCAAATAATATCAGGCTACATTCATTTTTTTTTTTTTTGCCGGATTAAGAAAAACTAATTAGTCCAGTTGTACAGAATTAATACTGTTTAAGGCGGTACGGATCAATTTAATTAATCTAAAAGCCAGAGAACAGCTAGAATCATATCAAGAGTCAGAAGTTATTACCATATAATATGTATTCTTAAATCTTTTTCCTGAAAATCATTTTACTCCCATGGTAAACTTATTAATCCTCATTCAGCAGACTTCCTTTTGATCACAAAGCTTAGACCTTCTTAGAAACTTGGCAAGTTAGGAAAATTTTATACAAATATTACAAAACATTTTTTGTCACACAGAGAGCCATCAACATATGAAGAAAGTTACCAAGTGGTGTAGTAGACAGTAGGATTTTAAGGATCTTCAAACCTCATCTTAATGTTATTTTGGAAATATTTTGCAGGCAGGATTGGTGCACTTTGCTGTGTTGAATTGCCTGTTCTTCTCAAAATTGTTCTAACGTTCTAATTCAGAGAATTAACAAGAATACTGTAGACAATTTTGCCCGTACATACTTGACTCCTAAACTTTGGAATGATCTTCCAGCAAATGTCTCATCCGTCTTTATGCTGAAAAGAATTCTGATGGCTCTGCTCCTGCTAGACTTTCTGGTGTGACTGTATATGATGCATGATTATTTATTGGGTTTTAAATATACACTTGATGTCAGCTGTTTTTCTTTTGAGCTTCTACGTTGGCACCTGTGACAGATGTTCTTGTAGTATCTTAGGGGCTCGACTTGATAGAAAAACAAACAAAAGAAGGGGAGACTTTACACAGTAATCTCACAGATGGCTTCATATATTATGTGAATTTCCCCTTGAGATTAATAAAGTATCTATCTATCTATCTATCTATCTATCTATCTATCTATCTATCTATCTATCTATCTATCTATCTATCTATCTATCTATCTATCACTGTATAGTGCATGTCTATCTATCTATCTATCTATCTATCTATCTATCTAATGTCTTCATAGAAGTATGTGGTAAGCACAATACATGCATATATTTAACATTTCATTCAAATAATCTTCAGTGTATAACTAGTAACTCTGCTTTTTGTATTCTCCTCTCTTTTATGTCACTTTTTTTCATTTTTCTTATAAAATTTGAAAGTATCACATGTAGTGGAGATTTAGTGAGCAAGTGTATGCAATCTTAATTTCTGGCATTGTGGTTTTAAACGATTCAAGAAGTTTTAAATATAATTTAAATGTAATAATGGCAACATGTGACAAAGTATAATTCACCCTTCTGGTTATCCAGTTATCATTTATTCATTTGTAGAGACTATTCAGTGCACAATATTTGAACATGAATTTTTGTGATATTATGGGCCACACAATAACTTGCTGTAGGTCTCTATTTAAATTGTTAGCCAGACAGGTACCTTATGATGATGGTGACAGTCTAGTTATAATATTACCAAGGCAGCTGCGTAACATATACATTTCATTTAAATTAATGAAATAAATGGACAAACGTTTATAATTTTTAAACATTCAAAACCAATTTCTATATAGGGAGTGCAAAAACACAGTTTCTCCTTGGGGATTAATACAGTGTTCCAAATACCAAAAAATATACAGTAAATATCACACTGTATCTTTATGTGTGCAAATAATTCAATGCAGCTATCCAATCAATGCACTACTTTAGAGTTTTTTCAGAGACAGGAGGAGTATGGGGAGCTTTTTTAGTGTGGTCTTCCTCATAAACAGACCTTTTTGGAAGCCAAGTATGGTGCATTATGGGATTTGGAAGAATATGTTGTAGATTATCAGATGTTAAGACATAACATTGCTGGCACATGAAAATAATATTAAACAATATAATTTGAGAGTTGTATTCATAAGTTAGAGTCTGCATTATTTGAAAAAAAAAAAAAAAAGGTGCCTCCCAGATATTTCATCTTCATCTAGTTTGCCTAATTGGTAGAGCGCAGCCCTGCTACAATGGACAGACGTCCGATCAAAAGTTGTTTCATGCCTTAAATAGGCTTTGATTGCATAAAGAGGGTTTAAAACTGAATGAAAGGTAATTATTTTTCCTGCTATGCTTGCTATTATTTCCCTTATGTCCTTCTCACCTTGTGAATCTCCATATACATTATATCATATTTCTTTTGAACTTTTACTCTTTTAAACTTAATATTGTGTCATAGTTATATCCACTCAACCATTTTCAGAACTTCACTCAACATGTTACAATGAAACAGGGAGAACAAGCCTACCAGTTGGTAACTGTTGGCATATCTTGTAATATATTTGTTGGCCATCATAAGCTGCATTTGAGATCAACAATCACCATGCCCTAGTGCTTTTTACTATTCTGTACTATTAAAAACAAGGACACTTAATGCCAATCTAACATGAACATTTTTTTAAATGTTGTACCACTGAGGCTTACCCAGTTTATTGCCAAGGATATTCAGGATTCTAGTTCTAATATATATATTAAAACGTATAAGAATGTTGAGGTTAACTGAAGCCATTTAAATGAGAAGAATGCAAACCAAAAAAGAAATATTACTTAACAGAGATAAGTTCACACAAAATCAGCTATGAGCTCAGCAATAAATCCAAGATTGTAAAGAGAAAAACATAAACCCAGAATATAGGCAAAAAGTCATAAACTGGTGGAGAGTAGAACAATAAACTGAAACTAAATCCATAAACAAAGGATTAAACACCAAAGACCCAAAAAGCACTACATTAAAGAAGCTCAGGTAAAATACACAAGGCTTGATGAAGGCCTCTGAAGAACCCCTGATTTTCATTTCTCCTCTACTCCGTCATGTACCTTGCTGCACAATTGTTGGTCTAGGGGAAAAGGTAACCAAAAAATAAAAGACAAGGTTGAGCCCCAGCCCAGTCCTAGCTTCACATCTTTATAATATACTGTACATGTCCCAGGTGACCTCACTGACAAGAAATTCTCGCTTATTTGTAGACAATATGTGGAAAATTTTTTCATTAAAAGATCACTTTTCATGGCCCTGGGGCCCACAGAAATCCAACCTTACTGAAAAGTTCATTTATTTCTAGTACCACTGGAGAACATCCATCCATCCATTATCCAACCCGCTATATCCTAAGTACAGGGTCACGGGGGTCTGCTGGAGCCAACACAAGGAGCAAGGCAGGAAACAAACCCTAGGCAGGGCGTCAGCCCACCGCAGAACTGGAGAACACTGCAGGGATATTTCAGATTTAATAGATTCATAAAGTGAATCTACATATCTAAGTGAATCTAAGGTGGAGAAGTGGCTCTGAGGCTAGGGGTCTGCACTGGCATTCGGAAAGGTTGCCGGTTCGAATCCTGTAAATGCCAAAAGGGACCCTGCTCTGTTTGGCCCTTGAGCAAGACCCTTAAACTGCAATTGCTGAGCGCTTTCAGTAGTGAGAAAAGTGCTATATAAATGCAAAGAATTATTATTATAAAGAAAGTCTACAATGATTGGAGAATATCACAGATGGTAGCCATGTCTAACTGCAAGTGGCAGGCATTCTGGTTTGATTTCTTCCCGTATTACTGATCTTATTTATGCTTTAAATACCAAAAAATATACAGAAAAGAGAACGAGTATCAAGTTAGTGATCAAAAATTGTTTCATACTATAAAATGATTGCTCATCATAGAAAGCCTATTTCCCACATTGCTCTATAAAATATAGTATATTCACACAGTCTTTATCCATTTCTTATGTATTAGAATGTGCAGTCAGTTTATATCATTTATTATCTGGAACCATAATAACATCTTTTGATTTCCTTTGCCATCTTCTGCATTTACTGATGCCAGGGCTACAGGGAATGAATTGTGAGGAAAGATTAAAAGAGATGAGCCATTTTAGTTTAAGCAAAAGGAGATTATGAGGAGACATGGCTGAAGTGCTTAAAATTATGAAGTGAATTAGTACAGTGGATCGAGACTGTTATTTGAAAATGAGTTCATCAAGAACAGCAGGGCACAGCTGGAAACTTTTTTGCAGCATGGTCACCAGAAATGTTCACAGTACACATGATGCTTTCTCCCTTATGCATTACAGACACTGAGATTAACAAACAAATTTAGAAAATTGTTATGGGTAAATTTCACACAAACATTAGGAAGTTTTTCTTTACGCAAAGAACGATAGACACTTGGAATAAGCTACCAAGTAGTGTGGTAGACAGTAAGACGTTAGGGACTTTCAAAACTCGACTTGATGTTATTTTAGAAGAATTAATTGGACAGAACTGGCAAGTTTTGTTGGGTTGAATGGCCTGTTGTCATCTACAGAATATTGTTCTACAGTTGTAATGAACGTAGAAAACTCTAACATTCACTTCAGTTTGTTATATAGTTAAAGAATGAAAGTTTTGATTTTTACTCTTAGAATTACCATGCAATACTAGCTAGTTTAACTGCTTTGATTCCAACAAGATCTTTTCAATCAGTTTTTGGGTTATGTGCTGCATTTTAAATAACACACCACCACAACATACTTCAAATGATGCAATGGTACTGTTCAAAGCAACAATATAACAAATAATTTAACTTAACAATCTAGGAGAATTAAAAATAAAATATTATTAAAAAATTACATATCGCATTGCACAAAATGACATGAGAGATTACAGGGAACTCTAGGACATAGACGTAGATTTTTACCTCATCTACATTCACATATATATGCTGTAAAGCTGCTTAAAATAAAATGCCCATATCAAGGTAATGTTCTAATAAAACTTACAATATTTTGTGGAATCTATTTATGAATTAAGGTATGCAAATACTATGTTTTTGAAACAATTAGAATACCTCTTTTGCTTTTGTGTTGATTTTTTTAATTTGTTGTGTTGTGCTGGCTTCAGGACATGACTCTCTCAGTTAATGTTTTCACCATCAAATGTGTGACTTCAGACCACGCATGAATAATTTAATCAATCCGCCTTTTCTCTTGAATTCCAATGGTTTGTTCTTATTATTGTACATTTCAGCATGTTTTTCATCTTAAAGACTCAATGTTATTTTACCATAGACAGACTGCAGTTTCAGCAAGGACTGATAGATATTATTGTATGAATTGCTGTTTTCCTTGCACTGGAAGGACTGACGTTTTATAACCACATAATGGAGATGAATATGAAAATGATTGATTGGCCATTTACTTCATGATATAGATATTGGGTTATATAATGGCTAATAAAATTAAACCCTGTCCTATACCTTGCCTATATGCACAGAATCTCTGCCAAACACTTTGCTTACATAAAAAGAGATGGCATCTCATTCTGCATTGAGTACTATATATTGACTGCAACACATAAACATGCATCTTCTCATTATTTTAAAACATTCATTTGCAAGCTACTAAAGGGGCCCAGTTGTACAGCATCAGTGATATTTGTTTATTGACCCCACCATTTGCTTATTTGTGGTAGTGGGGTCCCATAGTACATGGATTCACTTAAAACTAAAATAAACACAGAGCCATCAATGCATTAAGCGATATAAGGGGCACCTAGAGCACCGTCATCTGATGGATGCCATTTCTGAAAGTTAAGGGACACACGGTCCAGACACCATGTCAGACAGGTCGTTGATGGTACGGAGTGGGTGCTATTACCCACTGGGCTCCACTTATGAAAGTAAAAGTAAGCAACGTCTGTTCATCAAGAGGAGCATGTGCTCCTTAAAGTCAGAGATACATATACAAAGGGACGCCATTTGTGGTACTGAAGTGCCATTCTCTGGACACTGAGAGCGAACTAGGTCACTGAAATCTAATAATACTGAGTACCTGCTATAGACAAAGAGCGATGAAGAGCGTCCACCCCGCCTAGGGCACCAAATGGGCTTTAAACGGCACTGAATAAACAGCAAGACATTTACACTATAATTTAGCACTAAACAGCTCATAAATTACTAACTACATTATTGGTACCTTCTGCTAAAATTTTAGTGTTTATATTACCACAAATTATAACAACAAACAAGAAACTAATCATCAAGGTCTAATTACACACCCAAGGCTAAAGTGAAAAGAAAAATAAGTAAAAAGTTCTTCATATTAACTAGTTTCAATTACCAGTAACTACACAAAACATTGTATTTATTTTTTTTTTGTTAATCTGAATGTTTGGGACAACAGCGTCAACCCTTGGGAAACAGGCAGGGAACTGCAGATACCACAGAGTGTGGTCTTCTGTCTTTTCAGTGGAGGACTGGAAGGCGACAAAACACGGCATACTGAGTAAAGATGCTGGAAGCGTAATGCTCTCAGATTAAATAGAGAGTCAAAGTACTGGACAGGTCAAAAGAAGACCGCAAGATGAAATATTTTTAAGGAACAAACAGTTAGTTAGACAACAGGCAAAAACAAGGAAGCCAAATATAGAGCTGATCATCAAAAAGCAAAATGCAAGGCAAAGACTGAGACTGAAAAACAAAATGAAAAAAACTCACATTTATTTCTGAAGATGTGTTGAAAACATTTTTAAAATATGTCAATAATTCAATAAGATCTTAGAATAAGCACGCTGGGCCTGTGATTGATGTTCTTATGCTATTAATTGTTCTATCATATTAAAACCTTAAATGGGGTTTTTCTACTCACCTGCCTCTTCTTTTTCTTTCTCTTGTATGGGAGTTAAATTTTGCTTTTTTCCCTTTGTATTTCTAAATTCTTTTTACTTTTTCTGTATTAATTGAAATGGTTGTCTCTGTTATGTTATTATTTGTTTGATTGAGTGGTATGTCAATGTAATGTTCTGTTTTTCAGAAATAAAAAAGAAAAGAAAAGAAAAAGGTCTGGCTATCTAGTTTTCCATTACATTTTTTAAAACTAATTGCTAACTAAAGACTTGTAGATGTACTGATTTTATCCATAAATTTGGATGAACTGAACTACCAACAAGCAGTGCAACAACATAACTTGTCCCATGACTCCTTTATCATGGGACCAGCATATGATGTGGCAACAGTAAACAACATGGCTGCCACCATGAAATAAAACTCTAGAAAGAGCAACAACCAAAAGCAATATCTAAAGCAAAATGGTGCAGCAAAGTCATCAAGCATAATAATCAGTAACATGCAAAGAAAATAAACAAATTTACTTTAGGATAAATTCATGTATATAAAAAAACAAGAAGCACCTGGAAGCAGAAGCAGAACCAGCCCAGCCTAGTAAGGTTGAATGTATAAAACGGCCCTGTCTGTTCTGGTTCCAAGATGGGGAGCAAAGAGAAGGAGAATAAGAGAAAGGAGCCTGACCATACTACAGTCATAGCTTTGGATTAATGATCATATGGTATTGTATGTCTACTGTATATAATCAGTATGCTTTGCTGGTTATATAACAATCTTAAACCCACTCAAACCAGCTTAGATTCAAGGGGGCTACAGCTTAACAGCACTGGGCACAATGTGAGAAAGGCCAAAGCAGACACCATTCTGAGTAGAAAGGTGAACAATAAGCCTAACCTTTGTCATAGTGCACCTATGTAGATATTCAGTTCTATAATGAAGGCTCATTTCAGAATCTGCACTGACCAGTAAGCTTCAAGAGCTGCTAGCCATCAAGTGCACTTTCTCAAGGTGCTTTTAAGAGCAACAAGAATTCCAATAAAGTATCAAACATAAAATCTCATTAATATAATAACATCAACAAAGCAAGAGTGCACCTGTCCTAAAACTCCACTGTAGCTCGAAGTAACCCTGAAAAATTGTAATCACAATTATCAAGCCAACCGAAAAAAACGTAGAGTTTAAAACTACAAACAACATTCCAAGGTAAAAGTAAGCGTAAGAGCATTCATTTTGAAGACTCTAGTTTGTGCAACATATGCCATATTGTTGTGATATGATAGTATAAGTGTTCTTGTTCTTTCAGAGACTTGTAAAAAAATATGGAAAATGAAAAATAAAAGAACAACAAATATAAAGTAGCTCTTCAGTATGCATCTAAATGTGAATACCTTTGGAACACAACAAATGGACGTAAGAAGAGAGTTTTAGAGAAAGGGGCTAGATTTCCTTATTGGAATGAGGTAAGTTGGAAGCCAACAGAAGGTTGAAACCAGAAAATGATCTATAAACAACTATATGGGAAAAAACAATGTCTATCAAAAGGCAGAGGTCAGGGGCTTTTAAATTCCCATAAGCAGCTCTGACAAAGATATTTATTTTAAAGTGAATCTTATACATAAGTGCCAGATGTTGTGTCTTATCATCTTATATAAATAACAAAACATGGGCATTAAAACATATAGCAGTTGCGACAAGAACAGGCCATTCAACCCAACAAGTTCATCCTTCCTGTTCACCTAGATTCTCCACAGCAAAAATTATTAGACCATTAGAATAATTCCAACAAGAGCAGACCGTTCAGCTAAAAATTAATCAAAGCGCCTTAAATGACATCAAAATTACATCATCATCATAACAATTAAAATTATAAACTCAAAAATAAATTAAAAATTCAAACATGAAATGGGCTGAATATAGGTTGCAAAAAAACTCTGATTCATCACATTAGAAGGCTGAATGAACATTAATCAAAATGTGGTTAAGAGTTACACAGCCAATTATATTAACTCTCGTCACAGGTTTACAAAAAAAAGTGATGGAACCATTTGTTTTTTATTATTAAGTAACAGATTTTTGAAGATGATTCAATATTTGCCAGGAGGCTAGTATAGAAGAACCGAGTATGTGGTAATATATTTACAATGTTTTTATCAAGTCAAACTATAATCTTGCATAACCTGTTAATTCTTTGTGCAGCAAAACAGTAAAGAGATTTTAAAGTTTCTTTACTTCTCTTAATATGAAGATTTTGCAGTTTACAAGTGACTGCTTCTTTGTTGCCATCATTCTATTTTACTTTTGACAAAAAGTTTAAAAAGCCCACTAGCTTCCACTCATTTTGCCACACTGACATTTCCAAAATCCTACGTGAAGAAGCACTCCTCACAACTGAAAGTGGCTGTGTGACTTCCCCACTACAGCAAGAAGCTGTCAAGTGGCTGCAGTTATTTGACTGTTGGGGTCTGTCAATGTTCTGTCAATTTTGTGAGGTAGCCATGCCATGTTTGAAACACTATCCATCTCTGTTCTTTTCCTTGCTACTTACATCAGACAGTTTAGTTTTGTTTAATCGTGACCTGTCATTACACAAACAATGCATTTGATAAGTAGGCCTTATTTTCCCATGACATGCATTCATGTACATATATGCGTACATTTACCAGTGAATGCATGTCTAAGTCATAATATCTGCAGATAATAAGAGCAGTAGAAATACAGAGCATTTGCGTTCAGGAAGTACAGTACATTGTCATAGATTCAAAGATTCTTTGGTTTTCCAACCTAAGGAGCTGTAAGACTATACAAACACAATCAGGTACAAGACAGAGTTTCAGTCTGCATCTTTCAGACATGAGAAGTTCCTTCCACCAATAAGAGAAGTACTGGCAATGTCCTATGCCATATGTAGTAATCCTGAGGTGGCTACCTTTGTTAGAAACAGTCTTTTGATCAGTTGCATCATTGGTGGGGATCCAGGCTTCCGGGGTTTTAGCTCCTGATCTCAGTTGTCCAGCCCCTGATCTTCAAGGGAAGCCCAACCCATCCTGTCTCATGAGCGTTGGTGTCAGGCCCCTAGTCTTTGACAGTCCAGTCACCCCGTCCTGCCTTTACACTCTTAGATAAGCATGGAAAACTTGCTAAAACCTCAACCCAAACCCACCCCTAACCCCTCTGGGTTTTGACTAGTGGCATTAAAAGAAGGGTGCTAAGCTCCTGATAAGTGGTAAAGCTAGCAATGCCCAGGTCTTGGCCACTCACTGTAGGCTTGCCTGACTTTTGTGATCCTGTTTTTCAGGAAGAGAGCATACCATCCATGCTTTGCCATTACTTGTTCCACATGAATACTGCATATGGCAGAATACAATTTTAATTTAGGAAAAAAATTAACTGGTCTCATATAAAAAGAAACAGGCCCAGTTTTAGAAGTAGTGACCCTCTTCTGGACTGAAAGTACAACCCATTGTTTATACAGTTGCCTTCTGGAATGCTTTCATGTGGTTTCTCCCAAAGCTTGTTAAAATTCAATGAAACATGATACTTACTTTCATCATTGGACATATTCCCCAGTGATGTATGACTTGAGTAGCGTTTGCTTTCGCTTTCGCTGAGACATCGTTCAATCCAGCTCTCTGTGGAAAGAAGATAATGAAGTGAAAGGGCTTTGGTTTTATCTGGCAATGCAGAGCCACATTGAAAATATGAATTATGGCAAGAAAACATTACTAAATAAAGTTGCCTTCCACATAGTCAAGGGCAGTTCACATAATTAATCATTAACTGTTTAGGAGTGTATATTATTATTTAATTTATAGCTCCATCCCAAACAGTGGCTGGGGGAGGATTGAATTCATGAAACAACTTAAAACAGCCGAATATATCTGAAGAAAAAGGTTTTTTAAAAATTAAGAGACAAGCACGAGAAAGTTGGCCGAGAAGAATTTAATAAAGCTTAGACTAATGGTGATGTAAAAAGGAGAGATACTGGCTTTCCTGGCCATACTGTACCAAACAATCCAATTCAAGAACTTCCTGAAAGCACCAAAACATCATGACATACTGTACAAGAGATGTCTCTCCACCCTTATCACCAGCCGTCTGTCATCGTAGATGTTAACCCTTGATGGTGGACTTTCCAGCCTACCAAGCTGAAGAAATACTCATTTATTGCTGTTCACTGCTGAGGTCTCAGCATCACTGTTCAACTTGACAGTAAAGCCTTGTTTAACTTAAAAAAGAAATTGAATGTTCTCTTATATCACGTTGTGGAACAGAATACCGTCCATATATTATACTGTTATTCCTGCTGTTTTCTTGTGATATATGTATTTTAGGCATGGCCTTCTGCTCCATCAAACCTCCATCACTCTTTTTGCTGCATGTGATTGCCCTTGTCTAGAACGATATAGCTTCACTCCTATGCTAACTGCACAGTGAGCTCAGATAAATGATGAAAATGTGTTCCTTTGGAGTCACCTCCAGTATTTTCCAACTGAACCACCATAACTTAATGCTGTCTCCAGCATGACAGCTACTGAAGAATGATGATTATGTTATTGGTGTACATTAATGTTTCATTCATATGAGCTTCACCAAATCAAATTCCATGCACATGATATTTTTTAAACAATACAGTATTTTACTTCATTTGAATATTTAGGTACAACTAAAAGGATCCTGCTGGGTGCCTCGCTACTCTCGGAGTCCTTTCGGAGCTCAGGTTAAGCACTGTCCTCTATCTAGACTAAATGTAACTCTCTCAGTGGTCATTAGCATTCAACTGTCTCTCTCCAGCATGTCTCCTGAGTTCTTCTCTCCCAGTATCGCTTAAAACGTTTTTAATGTCCAGTCTATACCAGTGGATACACAACAGTAACTACAAACTGTAATGACCTTGGCTGGAAAAAGATACTGCACAATGAAACACTGGTAGCAAGTACCAAGAGATGAAAAGATTTCAAGGGAAAAACCAAAACATATAGTCCGTAATGCAAGAACACCTTACAACCAAAAAGGCCAAAATGCCAGTGAACAAAAATCAAAACATAAGGCCAAAACATGCAAGTTTTTTGTCAAAAAAGGCAGTAAAAGGTCCTAACATTTACTAGAATTCTTTCATATACCTACGTTGATCAGAAGAATGTTGTGTACAATTTATTCTTTATGCAAAATTTTGACCCAAAACTTCATAGAAAAGTTTGGAAGATGAACACTGTATTCCACCATCTTTTGTTATGCCAGCAAGGTGACATCAAAAATCACACCCACGTAAACTGCAGCAAATATTGTCACCACAAATAACATGAATGCCATCATGCTCAACCGCCATGAAATGGTAGTGGTCATGTAAACAAAATAGTGTTAAAGAAATAAAAAAAGAAAAAGAAACAAAAGAAACAACATAGTAATAATCACACACGCACACAATATCAGAACTCTGATGACCAGAAAATGCATTATTTTATAAGATTGCAAAATTTGAAAAATGCTCAAATCATAACAAGCATTGTCTAATGGGATATCCCTGCTTTGAAACAGGCCCTTACTTATTTCCTGGCCTTCTACTTCTAACCCTGTGTCTTTTATAGATCCTCCATTTCTCAATGGCTCTGTGGGAATTGGGACTTTCCATGTTTCTCCCAGATACCAGGACCTCCTTGGCCTGTAATAAGCCAAAATTTGCACTTTCTAAACAAATGGAACACCACTCCTGTTTTCTCATGTATAAATAAAACCAAATCAAACATCTTAAATTAGCCACAAGAGAAAGCGATTATTTTTTATGATTATTTATTTATTTATTTATTTATTTGTGTGTGTATGTGTGTCTTTAAGGTAACTCAATGCACATCTTGTCTTTGTAAATTGTTCTGTCTTGTATTCTCTCTGTTCTTTACTGACAAAACTTCATATTAGTTTACCTAGAGGAAATGTTTTGATGGTTCTTTCAAACTGCAGCTCCAGCAGACCAACACACCATAGCGGATAAAAAAAATATTTGGATTTTTGGATGGCACTGAAGAAGAAGAGATTATACAGTTCTATAAATGATTTTCTGGTATAGTTGTCAGCATAGCATGGATTCCCCAAACTCTCCCCATCTTATTTCAATATGTTTATCTGTTTCTGGATAGCCACTTCCAAGATACTTACTTTGCACAAACTTTTTGTAAAACTGTTATGTTCATCACATTGATTTATACTGTCGTCTGGACTGTTGGAACCTGATTAGAAACTTATTTAAGTAAAAAAGACCGGAATGCCAGCGAGTTTTCATTCTAACGACACACACATCTGTTTAAAAGTACCTACTTATTGTAGAAGATTTGAGAAGGAGGAAGCAATCAGCAAAACCACTAAATTACTCCACTCATGTGAGCACATATTATCAGGGTTAGAGTTTGAAAAATGTCAATGGCTGTTCTCATGGAGTATCACCATGCCTGGGTGTGGTAGCCTCACTGTAGCAGACCCTTGCTGAAGGCTTACTTCTTTCTAGAGGTCCATTCATACCATCATTGGTTACCTCAGGCTTTTACCCTTCCCCAGTATAGTAAATATTAAAATTTGAGGCCAATATCTCTCTCACTCTTCAATTGCAAACATTTTTCTTGGTAGCCAACTTTTCATTATACAGTTCACACATTTTTGGAAAGTTCTACTTGGATATGTCCTAAGTCCAAACAGGACCTTTTGTGAGTTTCAGGAAATTTGGGGTGAATTGTTCTTCAAGTTTAGCAGCTATGTTTGTTTCATATGGAACAATCCCAGAGCATTGTTAGGATTTATCCCCTTCTGCAATTTTAGAGCACAGACTTACTTAGATCGAAAAATGAAGAGAGCTGTAAAGGTTTATGGTTCCTCTTGATGTTTCACAATCATATATCCAATATATAAACTAGAAGAGTAGGGGGTGAGGCTCCCTTCTCCTTTTGTGCAATAATCAGGGGCTGAATCAAATTGGATACACAAAAAAATAAGGGGCTTCCCAACATTATTCTTGTACTTTCCAAGAAAAAAGATCAGGGTTTGGTCACAACAGAACAGAGGCTAAAGACTCTGATTCCCACCTCCTCTGGCCACTGGAAAGTTCTAACTTTCAATACTAATGATAACAACAATAATTAAACTAGCTGCTTCATTCTGAGTATATACCAAAAGTAGAGATCAGATAATAATACTCTAATACTGTATTTGGGAAGGAAAATATGAAGGTAATAAATAAATGGGGTAAAAAATATAGTGGCCTTAAAGTGAACTGACACCAAGTTGAAAGAGTTACAAAATTTAATACCTCACAATACTAGACCACTTAAAGCACTGTAGGTTGAGAAAAATGGAATCTGCTTTGGTGCATAATTTTATAACATGTGTAAATAAAATTTAAAAAATAGTATTATCATCTAACATCTATCAATACTAGAAAGCTGTAAGCAACTTCAACTGTAGACATGAGTGGCATACTGTCATGTTCAAACGGGATGTAATGAAAGTCCTTTCAGACAAATTTTGTTAAATGAGAGATGAAATGTAAAAAATATCTTTCTTTACGGCAAAACAAAACAATAGCTGTTGTTGTTAACTGTGGCTATTACGACTTTACATTGTTTCTTTGACTCTTTCAGGACTAAGACATAATAAAAGTTAAAACAAAACAAAAGTCACAAGCTAAATCTTCCCTAAATATTGTTTGTGTTGCCTGCGTGAATGCTATTCTCTCACAGGGTTTATCTTCAACAAATTAAGGTTCTGAAATGTGTTTAATGCAAGTGCCTTGTTATGTGTCATGGCTTACATGATGTCACCGATCACATAAAGAAATGAATTAGCAATGGTTTGCCAGTCAAACACTGGACACCCTTACACAAAATCAAATGGTAACTCACACTGAGTTAGTCCAGACTTGCTAATCATCAGGCTTATTAATGCATTCTTGTTTATCATAGTGACATGTTGCATGTAGTTGAGACATACAAGTAAAATGTTCATTGTCCTCTATACATGTGACAATTTTACTATGACAACTACTCACATGCCGACTAACATAGCAGCATCACAGCAACCAGACACACAAAATAGCAGCACGCAGTCAGGTAACCACTCAATATGACAGAAAAACATAAGTAAAATGAAAAAATAAATAAATAAATTAAGAATGTGCTCCTAACACATATTAACATATAATTTTTTAGTCCATACAAGTCAATGACATTATTTAGCTCAGTGTGTCAGTTATACTGCAATATTCTTCTGCAGTTTAATTTTTTCTTTATGTCTGTTATTTCCTGCACTCCCTTGCTTTTTTCTTATGCACCTTTTGTTTATATTGTTCATTTTTTCCAGTCCCTTAGCCTCAGTTTTGTTTTGCGTGTACAGGGCTTCATTGTCAGACAACTCTAGGATGCTGTGGTCATTCAGACTGAAGTTACTTAAGAGGGCCATTTAAGACAACTCACTTTCTGCAGCTCATCACAATGTTCTTCAGACCTTCCTTGTGCTTTTCCCTATTGTGTGTTGTTGTAGGCTTTTTAAAACTTAGACTTTTGAAATGAGATTGTGCCAGATTTTGATGTTGAGTATTGAATTGTGTGTTCTGGTTCTAGTTGTACTCATTTCTGTTTTACTTTTTGCAGTACTTTTGTTTATTCCTATTCACATTAGTTTTTGTTTTTTTCTATTTTTGTTAATTTATGTCTCTGTTATTGTTACTAAGCTTATTTTTTAGGTATTTCTTTTTGGAATGTTATTTATTTAACCATTTTATTTACTGACAATTAAATCATATAATTTTAAAATTGTGTTATTTAAATCTGAATAATAATAATAATTATTATTAATTATATTATATTATTAATAATAATAAATTAAATACTGGATTCCAGAGGGTTTTGTTGTGGTTTCGGCCTTCCATTTCAGGTATAAATTATTACAGAGTCATAACATTAGGGAGAAGCAATTGTAATCGTAAAACACTTTTGATCGTGTGAAAAACCAAACAGACTGCGGCACCCATTGAAATACAGTAGTTGGCAATGTAAAAAATAAACTGCCAGGAACTTGTTCCATATATAATATGCAACATTAAAACAAAACTTATGGAACTATTGAGGACTTGAAAGTAATACACTTTAGCAGAACATTACAGGCACTAAGCAGCAGCAATGAGCAACTTTGAAGAAAAAAACAAATAATTTGTCATAAAACTGGTGATCGTGACAGTGATATCTCAAGAGACCTGGATGAACTTAACAAAAAAATAAAAAATAAAAAGGAAGAGAAGAAAAAACAACTGAACTAACAAGTGGACTGGCATAATAGCTTATCTTATCACTGTGTGCATACTCCTGGTAGATAGATAGATAGATAGATAGATAGATAGATAGATAGATAGATAGATAGATAGATAGATAGATAGATAGATAGATAGATAGATAGATATCTCCATTGAATTAAAGAATAATACATGCATAAAAAAGCAATCTATAAATGTGAAAAAATACCTTAACAATTCCATTTTAAAAAATATAACTCATCTTACATCCACAAAAAGACAACATATGGACAAACAAAAGGACAACTTTAAATTCCTTCTTCTGCACTACACATGCCCTCCAACTGTCCACACATTTTAGACAGACAGACAGCTTCTTCATTGGCACTTGTTATTTTCCAAGCCCCAGCAACTATACAATTCAAAATCATCTCCAGTTATGTCCTGTCGTTTTTGCTACAGAATGAACACAAAAGTCACCTATGCAGATGTATGCATAGGTATGTATGCTGTTGTTGTGTACCATAACAGATTTGCAAGTTGAACACTGTTACACCAAATCTTGTACACACAACATGTAAGAGTCAAACATAGTACTGTATGTTCATGTAAATGAGAAATTCACACAGGTTTTGGCTTGATTTGAATAGAATTTAAGTTTTACTTAGCTACACAGATAAAAGAAGATGCTGTTATATTCCTTTAGGCTACCATGTTAATGGAAGATTCCTAATGCTTTTCTATAATCATGTATTTAGACAATAGAATGATTTCAGATTGTGGATAGACAGCTAGAAACATGAACTATTAGACAGAAAGGTATAAAGGCAAATAGTTTTCTGAAAGTTACATTACGTCACACACTCACAAGTCCAAATGTATACAATAACAGAAACTTCTAGAAATGTAACCAAGCCTTAAACAAAACATCATATCCAAGAGCATTATTCTGTTTATGTGTGTATTATCAATTTTCTTCTATATTTTTTGAGTGAACGGCATGCTTTGAATTGAACTAAAATATTTAAAACAATGACACTTGGACTGTGAAATAGTTTTAGGGGGTCATGCTAATTGTTCAAGCCTTTCTGCATTTTGAACTATTTTGGAAACCTTCAACAAATACAGGTAAACAGTAATATCTTCATTCTAAAAAAATATTCATATGTTTTCTTAGAAAAATACTAACTTTACCAATTGCCCAGTCATTACACCAGAATTCTCTAATAAAAAGCCTCATATTTTGTTTGACCTTTTTCTTTCTAATTTTAAAAATAATGACAAAACCTATCATTCATTTATTATAGGGAAGTTTTTACATTTGAAGACCTTGGGAAAGTTACACTTTCTAAATGCCTTGAAGTGCCTTTTAAGGAAAGGCTTTTAGATTTGCATATTTGATAGACGATCAAACAAGGAGATGCCACTGATAGGGCAGAATTTATGTTTTAAAAAACTGTTCACTGTCATCCCAGGGAGTGTATTTATCACATAAGTAATCTGCTTAGCAATCCCACTTTTCCTACACCTGTTCATGCATATTACTTCTCCTAATTGCCTTGGCTGCAGTTTAAATGCTTACATTCAACAAGTAAACTTGTCTGAGCATGATAACAATTGACAGGATTGATTAAGAGATGGGGGGCTGTTGTTCTTCCTCTTTGAAATATTTGCACCTTAAACTGCAGGACTCCTCCATTGTAGGGACACCAGAACACACACGTGCTCAAAGAACTCCTCACTCCTCTCAGTACCAGCTTGGGAGAAACAACTTCCCTTTGTTGATTTCTAATTTCCTTTAAGAATTGGCGCAACTGGTGTCCTTTCTGGGGGCAGAATTGCAAACTCATAATATTTTGCTTATTCTTGTAGATCTTGTTCCCCGCAAGGGCTGTAACAACGGTTGCCATGGGAGCCGTTGTCACTGAGGGCGGTTGCCATGCCGACGCAATCGTCTCTACATCGGAAGGAAAAAGTTTGGAGACGTCGATGTCGGACGCTTTTCTCGGCGCATGGTGTGAACCTGTTTTCATGAATGTGACTTTGTGGCGAAGTCAATTCCATCACACCGACAAAGAAGACAAGCTTCTCGATCCAAGCACAGCACGAAAGAATCGCTAAACCTTAGAAAGCTAGTCGATAACCTCTCGAATTTGAACCATTTAGAAATGGTCAGATTTTAGGTACTAACGACGATAGGAAAAATAATGCAAATGTGTAATGAAATGAAAAACAAGGTTTGTAGTACAAAACTGACACTGACAATCAAACATAATTTAAAAAGTATCATTTAAAATCACTTTTAGCTTGTTTCTAACGTTACGCTTAGCGGGCAGTTTGAGCAGAATAAATGAACTTGATCAAAAACGAGGAAGCCGCACAGGGCAGCATATACACGGAATCGTGTCAACGAACTCGTCAAAATGACCTTTTCTGTTCTTAATGAGTTTAATGCAAATTGACTTATGTATATGAAAATAAATAAATAAATGAACGAGACTACCCAACAGAAAATAAAATAATACAGAATGGTAATCATCACATAACACGCATTTCTGACTGTGTCCCAGGAAATTTAAAAAAAAATAAATAAAGGAGGAATACAGGTATGAGTAGCAGACACACACAAAAATCTTTTTTTTCCTCCTGACTTGAGGTACATTTGACTGGGACATACAAAACGACTAAAGCCACACTTCATGCGTTTACTTTCGCTTTCCACCTCAAAGACGATTTTCTTTTGGTTATTCTGTTACATCTGACTTTCTTCTCTGTTTATAACTAGAAGTTATTTTTTAAGCATATAAAGAACTTAACATCGCAAACACAGAGATACGATACTCTACAATATGTGTGCTTTAAGAGCAAAACGTATTCAAGTTTAGTTAGCGTGTAATAGATAAGAAAGTACACACATTAACAAATGCTCCTCAAGTGTTTAACGCCGTTAATGTTTCATTACAAACTCTTTTCAGCTTTACCAAACATAAATATTAAGAATTCTGAAGATTTTATGAAAGGTCAGGGCAGCCTGCATGAATCGTATCGAAACATATCTGAAAAAATATATTTACTAAAGTTTGGAAAGAAAGAAAGAAAAATTACAAGTATAAAAACTAATGTCACCTATATATAAAGGGGGACATCATATCACTTAAAATTACGAAAACTTCATCAAAAGAGGAAACATGCGAACAAATCGGCCGTGAGATTGTTTTTATATAATTATTTTAATCGATTTGCTTAATCTTGTTGTGTCAACGCTTTCCATAATCCTGGCTCGAGTGATGTGTAAATGAACCTACACGCCATCATAAAACGCTTTTCATTTATGAGGGAATCTCAGCATGTGATAAATTATCAGCCTAAATAAGATCCCGATTTCGTTTTTGTAAAAGGCTAATTTCCTAGTTGGAATTGAAAATTCACTAGAGTATTTTCCCCACTAGAACTGAAATCAAAGTCAGAAGTAAACCTTTCCTTCAAAAACGAAGCACTTTTATGTTTTACAAAACTTGTTTTTTTCCGAGTTTATTGTTCTGCAGGAGTGCTAAGATCTTGTACTAAAGTAATCATATTTTGTTAATTTCTTAAGATACATTAAGTGTCTTACAGGTAGAAGCAATATTATATTACATTAACTTATTACGATAGAATGTGTCATTAATAAAATAATGTTTAACATAAAAATGCACATTTGCCTACACAGAAAAACGGGTATTGAATGAGCACTTAAAGAAATGCGAACAAATTCGTGCAACAAATACGATTTTTGTGTGTAGTTTTAACTTCTCGAATAAATCTAAAACATTAATATAAAGGTAATAAATCAACGCTTACTATATTTGAGAAGGTTTAATATAAAACGTTGTTCAGACCAAAGTGTGTGAGTATATATATATATATATATATATATATATATATATATATATATATATATATATATAATTAATTAATTTAAATGGCTTGTCTAAAAAGCCACATTTCTCTCTTGGACAAATAAAGTTTTCTCTATCTATAATAGAAAGTGCGCAGAGTAAAATGAAGGGAAGACAAGCAAAAGAATGGTTATGACTACGGCACAGAGCAGTCCTCTTACAGCGTTAAAGTCACCCACATGGAATGAGCGCTTCTCTCTTTACCGTACGCTAAATAGGAACTTAAGTCTGGCGGTTTGACTTTGTGCTCCGTTACAGCCATCAGAAGTAAAAACAATCGCTTATTTCAACCGCCGTCTTCTTTTGCAAACTTTTTTCAGTTGCTTAATTGTTATGATTATACGAATAACAATATCAAAGTAAGTTAGCGGCACGTTTTGAACAAACTCAAAAACAAAACACCAACAAATGCTAGAAAAAAAAATTAAAAAAGCGTTTGTATTTATACAAACTGTTGGTCTAACGCCGGCATTTTGCTGTGGTATAAAGCGATCATTATAACATGACACGGGTGACATGCTGGATGGATGGAACATTCCCGTCCCGGGCGTGTTCCTACTTTGTAGCCTTTATATGACTGGACTACGTGCAGAAGGCCGGTGGCACACTATATAATACCTCTGGCATAACGACATCGAAGAAATGGAAGGATGGACACTGCATGTTAAATGAACCTTGCTAAGTTAAACTAAACCGTTAATATGAAAGCAGTGTGTCCATCTATGCACTTAAAGTGCCAGTTTAACACCGTTGATCTGTGGATGGGTGGACGAATAATTGACTGCCTTGGAGTTGAAGGACCGGCGCCACGTCCGGGATCGGTTGACCGTTGTGCCGGATGCTGCCAGGATAGGCTCCGGCTCCCCACAGCCCAGCATTGAACAAGATGATTTAGAGGACGGATGGATGGATGGTGGCTAGAACAAAATAGTTTTTAATATCATAGATGTTTTAATATAGCAGAATGAATATCCCGTTCCTTTAAAACTTTTGCATAACTAACAATTACATTCATGCACTTGTTGCTTTCATAACGCTAAATCGTGGGAAAGTGCCGAGCATTTAAGTTATTTAGAAACCGTGAATAAAGTAAATTATTGGAAGAACACACATTTACCACATTAAAATGTATAACCAAAATAAACGCTTGATTAATTTTTTTTTTTTCATAATATTAAAACACTTCCTAATAATGTTCCTTAACTAAGCCTCTTGCCGATATAAAGCAGAGCTCTAGAATTAAACTTTATCTCTGGTGAGATTACTTGATTACTGTTTAGTTTTTAAAAAACATACATGAACCTACAGCTGCAAGTCTCATTGCCTTTAAAATCGAATGCTGTTCAAGATCAGCATTGTTGCAGCAGGTGTGGTGGAAATGCTTGAAAAAGTCATTCGTCCGGCAAAATCCCAACACCAGCAACACCAGTGCTAAGGATAAGGAGGATTAGAAGGAGGAAGAGGAGGATGTGTTACGGGATATTTACGCCACTTGCTACATGTCTTCTTTTATTTCGATTACACTTATGCCTGTTTAAACTTTACAGACTTTTACATTTTTCCCCTTTCACGGATTCCACTACATCAGTCGCTCTTGAAACTTTTTAATTTTGTTCCTTTCTTTCCACACTAAACCGATAATAAAACAACAAGGGTTCAACTTCAGCGACACGGATCGCCGGTTTTCCCCCTTCATGGAGGTCCCCTCACTTCCTGCGCACAGTTTTCAAAGCAGGTTCCTCACAACATTTTACCTGCCTCGTTCAGAATACATCAATTACAAAAAATTAGGAAAGTAGTAACTTTGGACAAACCTGTGGAGTCCATGTCAGGTTCCTCCAATAACCCACAATGCATGCTCTTCCCATCAACAGTATACAATGTCCCCCCAAAAAAAGGAAAGGAGAAAGGAAAAAGAAAAAAAAAAGAAGAAGAACAAGCCGGGGATTTTGTTGTGGTCAACGAGACTCTGCAGCTCAGGGACTCAAGTAATCCAGCAGGGGAAAAGCCAGACCCGTCAAAATGTTTGCTGATGTTTCATGGGAAAAAGCATCATTTTATAGGAGCCCTGATGGGAGAAATGTCATTGATAGGCCAGGCAGTCTGATGAATGGCTGCTAGTCAGATGGGGATGTGGCAAGGCTCACTGTGAAGCCCATTGTGAAGCTATTTTGAATAAGAAAAGCTCTCTCCCCAGAAAAAAAGAGGGGCTTAGATCTACGCAATCCCAGCACTTTGGCCTCCCCGTCTTCCATTATAGCATTAACCCCCACCCCACCCCCTTCTTTCCTCACTTATTTAAACTCCCAAGATTTCCAGACCCCCCCTCCAACTACCCCATGTCCCCCACACGCCATGAAGCCTAAAAGTGGGTGCCACCCCGACTAGCAGGTTCAAGACGACCCTCCATGGCCACACGCTAAGACTCCTCAATTGCACCGTTACTTTTGCGTTTAAAACAGAGGGCAGTTTCTCTTTTTATTCTTTGAAATCGTGCACACTGTTTTCATTTTTACACTTTACTTGCATATATATATTTCAAACGACTTTCAATTGAAGCTATTTCGTTAACGGATTCCGCACACGTAACTATATTTTATTTTATTTAAATGATGAAACGAAAATGCCCTTTTTTATTTGAGTTGATTTTTTCCTTGATTGTGAAGTGCGTGAACTGCATGTGCTACACAGGGGAAGTAAAAGTGCAAAGCTTGTGGCTGCGAAGGCTGTGTGTGATAAAGTGGCTGTTTTTTGGGGGAAAGGAAAAGCTGTGATTAGAATATGAATGGAGCTCCAGGAGAGAAGGAGAAAGGGGGATTACAGCTGAATTACTTTGACCATGGACAGCGGAGCACTTTCCCTTGCGAGAAGCTGAGCAAAACCCGTGGTGCCGGACCAGCGGTCTTTCCCAAACATGCAGGATCTAGAAGTCGATTTAATTAGTTGGGCTGATCGGTGGGCTCATTAGACAACAAACATCCGTCTTTGAGATGTGTGTGTCTGTGTGTGTGTGTGAAGGAAAGGGGTCCGAAGATGAAAAGAATGTGGGGTGGGGGATGGGACTGACAAAGGGGACACTGGCCCAGAGCAGCACAACCTGCTTGACAATTGCAGAGACACACCCAGCCCCCCATTAGAATATAATATTTACTAATAAAGAGTAAACAATGACATGGAAGTTGCACAAGTTACCAAGTTTTGTAGTCACGGACAGTAAAGTGATTTTTAAACCGCTTAGATAAGTCAGTCCTTCACATACTTGCGTAGTTATTTTTTAATGGATTCTTCTTTATTAATGCACTGTGTCTCAAGTCGGTTGGACAAGCCAGTAAGAATACACACGATAGCGCTACATCTAGTAAACTGCTACGGTCTGCGCGCATCATGTCAGTATGTTGAATTTAACATCCATGTTCAGGACGCTTTGAACAGCGCATGCGTACAGCGCACCTTGACTGAGGCAGTCCGTTAACTGGGATGTAGCTCAAAACTCTGGACCCTATTCATAAGCAGTCTCAGTGAGCCCCTTCCTCTCGAAAGCAAAGTTTTCATTCCAGGCTTCGGGCCAACCCTCAGCTAACCCCCAACCCGTGAGCCATTGGTAATCATTACTCTTTTTCTACTACGCCCATGTCCGTTAGAATATGAATATTCAAACAACTTCGAGAAAATGGATCGTTCAGTCCATCGGTTCTGCAAATTGACATCAAGTCGAGGTTCTACAGCTGTGTTGAAACTGATGGCATTTCCCGAATTTCATGCATTTGCCATATGTTCCGTAGGTGGTGGACAGCGTTACCTGTGGCTGTGAGCGCACTGACCGCCATTGAAACCGAGAGCATTAGGTAATAAACAATATCAAGACAATTAAAAGAATCTCAAATGAATATACAGAACAGAAATTTGACAAACGAGAGGTACCCATTCTGTCCAGCAAGTTCATTTGTTTAGTTAAGCACATTCAAATACGTCGTAAAAGTTCTCAAGATTTCTGCTTCAGCTGAATTCTTAATAAATACTGGTTCTGTAATGGCGCTTTACTGGATTGTGTGGTTTCATATACTGCAGCACTATTTACAAACACCTATTTTATTCCCGGAATGGCTCTTTGTATATGAAGCTGGTTCTTTGGGATATGAAAGGGTCCTGAAGTCTTTAATGTGGGCTATTAAGATACTAACAGATCAAGAAAACCTGGGCTGAGCCTGCGTTAATCTATGCAGCCAGAGTCATTTTAAAATCATGAACCCCTGGCATTTCATAAATCTGTTACCATACCATCTTCTCTCCATCCATTATCCAATACCATCTTTAATGGCTATTTATGGAACACTTAGTAATTTTACTCATTTAGATTCCTTTCTGGAACCTTCATGTGAAGGGTTCTTTTGGGAACTGTGGCATTGCTCAGGTGGAATTACTTTGTCATCTTTATTTTTAAGAATGTAAACGTCCGTAATTTGCTTCAGATTCTCACAACTCTAAAGACATGCTTCCTGTCTTCAGTCCTAAATGTATTTCCTCTTCATTTTCATAAAAACATTTACTGTAACTTGTTCAATCGATAGTCTACAATTTTTGAATAACATAAGACTACAGCATGCTGCACTTTGTGGCCTCTGAAGGAAAAAAAAAAAACACCATATGGAGGGGTGATCTGATATTGCTTGGGTTCAGCTGTTCCTGGAACCAGGCTGAAGGCAGGAACCCAAATCCTGGCGAGTCCCCCACATGCTCATGGATAACAATCACTAATTAACCAAACACTTTTGGAAGTGAGAAGAAAATCAGAGGACCTGGAGACAACATGCAAAATCCACACAAGCAAAGATCGGGAATGTGAGTCTAACCTAAGAATTCTGCATCCATAAGTCAACAATGCAAACTACTCTGCCACCACTGTGACCAACCCCATCCAAAAGGGCACACTAATCTGTAATTAGAACTGAGGATATTATATTCACCAGTAAGTAACAATGTACGAGGGACATTCAAAAAGTTTCTGCACTTTTATATTTTCATTGGAAACGGTGAAGGCGGGAGGAGCAGTAATTGGGCATTAAAAAGTTGGTACGATGCTGGGAAAACTGCATCGCAAACAAAGGTGACTATGTAGAAAAGTGATGTCATTTGTTTTCGAAATTCTTAATAAACAGAGTTAAAAAAGTGCGGAAACTTTTTGAATGTCCCTCGTAGTTCATGTCTTGTAGTTGCAAACCCCCATCTTGATTCAAATCACATGATTTTCTCCACACACCTCATTTATAAAAATTCAACATTAAACTACAGTAATATTTAAGAATTCCATTCTTCACTAAAAATAATTTAACATTTATATTGCAAACAACATTCCCAGAAAAAAATACACTGAACACTACCACTAATAATACTGGTGGTCAAAAATTAACTCAGTCTTCCAATGATTAATAAAATGAAACAACACTATAGATTAATGTAGTCATTTTCAAACAATGCATTTTCTAAAAGGGCTACTCGATCCAGACCATACTGTAGAAGTCTTAACACCACAAAGAATATGTAATGGATGAATATAATTTCTTGGGACGATATCTTAACTCAACAATCTAACTCAGGTCATCCATAATCTAACACAGCACTAGGGTGAGTAGCATTGTTTTCTCATGAATCCAATACGCTTGACTCGAATCCACCACCCATTCCTTGTCTATGTAGAGTGAGCATGTTCTCCCCATGTGTGTTTGGGATTTAACGCAGGTATTCCAGTTTTCCTCTCACATTCTGTTCCTCGTGTGTGCACTCTTAAAAATAGTGGTGGTGGAACAGCACTTTACTCCTCCTTAAACCACTGCTTGACAAAGAACCATTTCATTTTGGGAAAGATCCTTTGCATATGAATTTGGTTCTCTGAGCCTTAGAAATATTCCTAAGATGTAAAAAGAAACACACATTTTTAATATAAAGTACTCTACCCAACAGATCAAGAAAACCTGAACTTAGCCTGTGTTGTTGTATGTAGCCAGAGTCCTTTAAAATCATGAACCCACTAGTATTTCACAAATCTATTATGAACTTGTCTTAGTTTTTTATGGAGCTTGTTACAGATCTAAGTAAATAAAGGTTCTTACCTGAACCTTCATGTGGAAAGTCCTGACCATTTCAGTTCTCCATTTCTGCGCAGATCTTTCCTTATTTTCCCCTTGCACAGCTCAAACACCTGCATGTTGGGCTAACTGGGCATTCTAAAATGTCCACTTGTGACTTTGGGTCTGTGATTGTGTCCTTCAATGGACTGTAAAAGGCATATTTAATAATTGACAATAATGAATTTCTAGTATTTAGATTTCATATAATATGTGGATTTAAATACAGACATACAGTATATCCATAATCCCCTTGACATCTAGTCCCAGAGTGAGAAGAATCACACAACCTTCTGCCTTACCCAGACCACTCAGAGCTGTCCAGTTCCCAAACTGTCCAGAGGGCATACACTCCTAAATATACTAGTTCTTTAATGGTCCTTAAATATGTTGCGTGGTTCCTCACTGAGTCATTACACTACAAAGATTGAATTCATTTTGGGAAGGGTTATTTACAAACAAAATTGGTTCTTTGGGCTTTGAAAAGGTTCTTAATATGTCAGTCAGTCATCCAAACCAGGGGTCTCTGCTGGAGCCAATCCCAGCCAAACACAGGGTGCAAGGCAGGAACAAATCCCAGGCAGGGTGCCAGCCCACCGCAGGGCACACACACACACCCAGCACACACATTTGGGACAATTTTAGGATCGCCAATGCACCTAACCTGCATGTCTTTGGACTGTGGGAGGAAACCAGAGCACCCGGAGGGAATAAATGCAGGGAAGTGAACCCAGGTCTCCTTACTGTGAGGCAGCAGCACCAGCACTGCTCCATCATGCCGCCAGTTCTTAATATGTGAAATCTTTAGTAGGTTACCATGCATGATAGTAGAACTCAGCCTATATTATTGTATACCGTAAGGGTCGTTTTTGGTATTTGGTTATCATCTATTTATGGTTATTTTGGAGCCTGCAATAAGATCTAAATAAATAAAGATTCTCACTGTAACCTCCATTTAGATGGTTCTTTTGAGAACCAGAAATGAGCCCCCTTTGGTATCACGCTCAAGAACCACTTTGGCACCTTTATTTTTAAGAGTGTAGGTGCAGACGCTGCACACTTATTTACACTATTCATTATTGAATTAAAACTTGTAGATAGCCCAGGCTTCACAGTTCATCCAGTAAGAGTCTAAAATGAGGTACGGACCAGCTGTAAACGGAGCCTCCGATTAGGATAGTGGGGGCCTGGGCCATTCTAGTTGTAAGGCAAACACTAACCCTATAGACGGACGAACTGGTACATAGCAGAAATATTTCATTCCATTTATATTTATTGCCACACTCAAGTATAACATATAAACTGATATCAGATGAAGTTTTGTGTTTGTCGTTTTTTGTTCTTTTCAGTCGTTAGATTCCAACCCCTGCACTGACGTCGCCCTTCCTTAACTCGAACGCACAATTTCCCCTCTTCTCCCGAGCCGTGTCTCCGTTGTCGGCGCACTTGTTCCAGTCAGTCTATTGACTCGGCCGTTAAAGAGCTGCTAATTCAGCGGCTCTCATTCAGGCCTCATTAGGAGTTGCAGGTGCGGAGACCAGCAGCGCTCCTCCAGATCATATTAACGGGCTTTGATTAGCTCGGCTTTCATGGCGGTGCACGGACTGACTTTGTTTCGAGCGCGTCACTCACGTAGTAACAAGTGCAGTTACTGCAGTGCGCGGACATTCATAATAAACGACACACGTCAGAACTATGAACTCCGCGCACGGAGGGTCTGTTCGATTCTGCAAAGGCCAGTTTTATGCTGGACTTCCGCTTCTAGCAGCCGTCATGTGTACCAGATCAACCCCTATTTTCAACCACGAATGTACTAATTGAACAAAAAAAAAATCGTTCATAAATTCAGTAGCGAATTTCTGAAACTTGAATCTCAAGATATTTTAGTCAAGTCGCTGAATTGCACTTAAATGTAACGCACCTGGTTTAAATGGACCCTGTAATGATTCAAAGTCATATAGCAATCCTAACGGAATGATAAAGCAAATGAGCTAAATGATTGTTTCCTAAACTTTCAAGTTTAAAAAAACTAGCGGAACAACTGCGTCCCAGGTTGGAATCCCCGAACACAAAGTGTGGAGTTTGTATGTTCTCACGATTTCTGTTTTCTTCTTCGCCGTTGTCTTTTTTTGTGTATTCCAGTTTTCATTCCGCACTTCAACCCTCTAAATTTAAACTGGCCGTATCTGAGTCGGTGTTAGTGTGTCCTGCCCCGGACGGGCTGCTTATCCCAGCCTGAATTCTCTACCAAGGACCAACGCTGTAGGACAGAGTGATACTCCGTGACTTCGAAATGTGTGGCTGGACACATCTTAAATAAAAATAGGAGTTCGACTGAAATATTTAGTGACCGTTACTATTTATGTTCAATAACTTATTGTTTTAGCGCAAATTTGGAAACGGATGAGCGAGTGGCAACGAAAACTGCTTAAATCTTACGGGAAACTGAAATATGCACCCACAGGAAAATGTAAATATAATCTCATTAAACAAAGTTATAGCGAAACTGTAAAAGCAAAAACTAGTGAACTTAAAATGACTTGATGCGGCCACAAAAATGACAAGAATACAGAAACGTTTATTTAAACGGCAATAAAGCACACAGTAACGTGCTCAAGGGTCGAAAGAGATATTTGGAAGAAACATTGTATGTATGGGATTATGGAAGGAAGAAAAATGGGTACAGACAGCCGCAGCGTGAAAAATAAAAGCAATGCTAGAAGGAAAGCATGCATGTGTTGTGTCCCGAAGTGCGCGGGGGATGTTGCAGTTATTCTTAATATTTTTGTATTAATGTTTTAGATTTGTATCGATGCATTTGTATGTTGTATTAATATTTTATTAACCGTATTAGTATATGAATGTTTTATCTGTACATATTAAATGTTTTATGCGCAATTTATTTGGCCAAATGTAGTACTGCGCAAACCAGGGGGGCTATTAATGTATTGCACTCTAGCTGCACACTAACCTGTCCCAATTTAGTGGCCCACCCAACTAATCTGCGAGCATCTTGTGATGGATGGGCATCCCCGCTAAGGTGTGACCTAGACTTGTGCTCAGTGCTGGTGCGAAACGCTGTGGGCGACAGCAATCTGATCTGAAAATATTGGGGTGATTTAATGGACTAAAAACAACAAAAAAATCGTTTCAAAACCAACTCACAATGTATAGATTACACTATTTTATAATACACTAAATAAAATATATATTTTACTGTTATTCTATAATCTCTCGTTTTTGTACACCGATGTATCGTTGTATATTGTGCTTTCCCCTCTTAACATCATTTTACAAAGCATGTAAATGAAATTTATTCCATATTTCCTATACAAAAGGCCTCTTTGTGACAGCACTGACAACAACTGATTAGGAGAAAATAAGATCGGTCTGAACCCCCCAGATACCACTGAAATGGGAACACTGCAGTCGTTAAACTTGACAGCTTCTTCAATCTAAACCTTATCGACCTGACCACATCAATCTACTTTGAGTTTTACAGGGCAGCTAATTTCTACAGACGGCTATATGCAACAGCGCGTATATTTACCCACTGTGGGATGCCGGGAGGGCGCTACTAATGGGCCACAAGGCTGGAACCAAATGTGAATGGGGCTGCACTTAGTCGTTGGGCCCGTCTATTCTTAGTCTCACAAAGTCGCTCGCAGCTAGCCTGTTTGGAGTCGATATTCAACTTCTTGGTCATTGGAATGTAACAGGAAAACACACAGAGAGAGGGGAGAACATGCATAGCCTACTCAAGACAGATAGTGACCAAACCCATTATTCAGTGCGGAAGGGATTGCGCAAATATACTGCGCCAGCATGCTGGTGGAATGTCTGTACCGTTTAGTTATAGTTAGGGCACACAGCTAATTATCAGTGTACTACACATTCATAAAATACGGCACAGTTTAAATAAAAAAAAAAAATTACCATCATAGGCATTACTATTATTTAGATAAGTCATCTGTATATTTTTATAAACTCTATATTGTAATTGAAAAATATGCTTTTAATTTAACTAATCGAACACTTACAAATATTTTTAATCAAAGATTACACACCCACTTCAAGGGTTCTCTCATCTTTCAAAGTCGCTTTTTCCATTACAAGGCTGTGTGGACACACAACGGACAAACACTTAAATGTATCTTTCCGTTTTGTAGGTAAAAGTGTCAAGGTGTACATGCAGCTACTCGTCATACAGGAGATTTCCCTGTGCACACTCGCACATGTACATGCACACATCATCAAAAGTCTTAAGGACCGGAGGAGTGCAAGCGCTGGACGCGGGGCTCCCTGCAGAGAGTGCGTTACCACGTGTGTATAAAAGCGGTGTGATGTAAAGGTCAAAAGTGTCCGGATTGATTTCAACGGCTCGCTACATTGGTGCCGCAGACAACAATTCATACTGCATGAGAGTCATTATATGAACATAATTAAGTTATACATATCTTAAATTAGAAACTTACATCGAAAATTGCAAACTTAAATCAAGTACAAACGAATACTTCAGTCATGCTTATAGATTAGCAGAGTTTAAATAATTTATAGCTATAAGTGCAAGAAGTCGACATACTGGTAACGAAACATTGAGCTTTTATTGATGGATTGATTCAGTCTAGATTAGCAACTACAGTTTGATTTTATAATGTTGTCCCGATACAAATTGTGAGGATTACCCAGTTGGCATAGCAGGACTTCCCTATAATTTTTATTTTTTTTTTTGTAAGAGGTACTTTGTATTTCAATCGCAAGCAGCATATACAGCGCTACTGTTCGTCAATTAAATCCCAGAAATGAAATTTGATCAGAATAATCTGACAATGTGCAAATCGTACTACAGTACACGTGATTACTGATAAGACAATTGATTGCCTGATTGATTGTCAAATCGACTTCGATCGCTTTCGCTCAATCTAAACATATAACGGTATTGTCAGTCTTGAGCACATGGATAGAATTATATTTGATTTTGCACTAAGAACATCTAAAAACAGCCCTTTTAATATGTACCCATCTGTACGTTATATTAATTTTTTTTCACAATGAAAAAAGTATCTTATAAATACATTTAAATTTCGTTTCCTAAATTGCCCTTTTTCCCAGTCCGATAGTTGCACTACTTGAAGATGATCTAAAAACCCAGCGACAAGTGGAACTTCGATTAAAGACTAAAGTGACAAAATTCCTTTTTGGATGTCTATGTATGATTCTTTTAAGATTAATTGTTATAAATTAGTAGTAATCAGGGGATGCAACGCGAGTTGTATGCCTCGGAGTATCTCACCAGATCAGTTTTCCTTTTAAATCTGAACTCCACATTTCATCCGTACACTTTACCCAAGTTATTTGCTGTCCATTGCGTTTTCCTAGAGTGCTCTCCACAGCAAGCTGCCACAGGCAGTCTCAAGATATTCAGGAAGGACAAGGACACACGAGTTAGTAAAACTTGTATTCCCAGTGGCCAGAAGGCAGAGAGAAGACAACAGAAAGATCAGCTTGGGGTGAGTTGACAGAAAACAAACCTTGGCTGACCCTCCGCCCAGCCAGCCCTGCACAGTCTGATCTTCTGGGGTGAACTTTCTATTCTTCACAGTGGTCAGGGGCCTGGAGATGCCACACGTTTTGGAGTGATGGCTCCCTAAACCACTTTACTCCATCAGTACAATACTGTTATGACTGTTCTTATTTAAAACTAACGTTTTCCATCCAACTATCCATTCATTCAACGATTGAACCTGTCTACTCTGACAGCATAAGCCAAAAATCAATCCAGATAAAAAAAAGACAAAAAATATACAATAAAATTGCAATCAATGATGAACATTTAGTCACCTTCAAAAAAGCAAACAACAGAAAGCAAGGATAAAAAAAGGTTAAGCATACTGTAAACAGATTCTGAAGAAGAGGTTCCATGCTAAACACTGTGTTGATCTCCTTTATCACCATCCAGTGAGCTCCATTGTTCACATTATTTGATAAGCTTTGCATGCATTTTTTACAAATTTTGTCTGCTTATGGTGGAACACATTCATCCTAAACAGTTAGGGCTTTCTTCTAAAAGTCTGGGTCATTTATTGAAATATTTGTTCATCTAGCATTGTTTTTCAAACCACAGCTGTTTCAGGGTCAGTACCCTCTAAGCACTGCCCAAATAATATGTGCCATAGGTGGGCATAAGAAAAACTGATTGGGTCATTTGAATGTAACTTTACAAAAGGTTCACCTATAAGCCTTCCAGATATCCAAATTTTTAATAATTTATGTCAGGGCAATGCCCATCCATTGAAAAACACATTAGTAAAAGAAACATTTCCTGGAGAAGGACAAGCATCGTTGGGGAACTCACACAACTTTTATGTTACATAATATTAAATTCAATTTTGTCCAAAGTTTTTTTTTCACACCATTTATTTTGCATCTCGAAACAACTCGCTGCTAAGTGCAGTTCTTTTATTCAGCCAGCCTGCTCAATGGAGATTAATCAGATCAGGGTTTCTCGTAGCCCTCACATCCTACCAGAGCCTTGTCAAAATGTTTGTGTTATAATTGTGGCTGAACTATTCTTCCCTTATCTGACCAGACCATATGAGTTTCTTTCAAGGACAGTCTTCACCTTGGCTTACTAGCAACATTAAAGTGGGTAGTGCACATTGGCAGCACTTTTGTGTGAGGATGATCACTGAGATACATCACACCCAGTGAGATTTTTCCAGTCTTGCAGTGTTTGTATTATTTACCCTGCAGCAATTGTACTTTATTTGTCAGCTCACTGAAGCAGAAGTTGGTTGGTTATTTTGACAGCCACACCTGCACAATAAAGCCAAGAAGAGCTTTGTAGTCTGGTATGACTTCATCTGTATTGGTGCTGTACTTCACTTCATCGTGCCCAGTAGTCTGATTGATCAAAATCCAGACATTGCAGTCCCTTATTACTGTAGTAACTGCCTAGCAGCTCAATTATTTATGTCTACAGTATATGCAATTTTTGAATAAAGGGTCTTGCTTCATATAGCTGAAGATGCAGGAAATAAGCCATCATTTTATGAAGCATGATGAAATAGTTTGAGGATAATGTTTGAAATGCAGCATCAAAGAAAGATGTAAAATATTGCAGGATACTCTAATTTATGTAGGTGTAATATTGAATAAATCATTTTGTCTGCAGTAGATTAGAATTAGTGTTTCACCAAAAAGTAAGTGCTTTAGGTTTCATACACATATTAAAGAAACCACTGTGAATTTTGAGTGATTTTCATTTGCATAATGATAGCTTGAGGGCGATTATGAGAGTGCTCATCTCAGCTGTGTAAGTGAATATGTAGTTTATCAGGTTGGTTCTGTAAATACATATAATCATGTCACTGTATGCCGAGAAAATATTTGAAATCTACATCTTTATAGTCGGGCTGCCAAATAAGACACAAAAATAAGTAAATATTTGAATGTATTCAAATGTAGGTTAATGTTAAACAATGGCAACTACAGACTCTAAAAGTAGTCTGCAGGTAGAATCAAGCCTAGGTATTTTATGCCTGCACTGCTGAAGCAATGAAACACACCCGAGTAATTATAGATAGATAGATAGATAGATAGATAGCTAGATAGATAGCTAGATAGATAGAAATGCACTATACAGTATAAGATAGATAGATAGATAGATAGATAGAGATACTTTATTAATCCTAAGAGGAAATTCACAATACAGTACCTGTGATTCCAATTGTCCTAAACATTATGGTGCCCTGAAATGGGGGGACCATATAGAAAAAGTTGTCATTTCAACTTGGTGAGACTGAAATGTATGCAAATACCCCTAAAATGAAAGTCTGAAATGTTCACTATAATCAGGTCTGAATTGGTTTGTAAGGTTAAACTGTGCAGCAGAGGGGCAAATCAATGAAAAAGGTGTCCTTATCTCAACCATTCTGGAGGGCACTGTACATCTGGAGACAACCATGAGTGAAATGTGCTTAAAACTGGGTAGCAACAATTAGATGGCTAACTAAGTGCCACATTTCTAAACCAATCCAACACATCATGAAGGCAGCGTTCAAAGTAGGGCTGGAGATTTCGAAGTGCAAAGAGCAGAGGTGCTCTTGGTAATGTGGTCTGACAGACAGCAAGCTTTGGTTTATAATGAACTGTCTACAGTTGAAAAGTCTCCTAAAAAGCCCTACTAGACATATACATGTGTGTTGTGTGTACAGAAACAGTATTACACATTTTAAAAATAATAAAATCATCTAATGCAAGGGAAAACCCTTTCTGTAGCATCAAATTTTACATTGGCATTCCATGGCATCAATGGAAGAATGGTACATTTGAACAGTATGTTGTCACAGTTGCTCTCTTTGTTTTGAGTTACGATGATATTGTAGGAGTTGATGTAAGCTTGAAACAACTGGCAGTTGTGCTCGTGAAAATAGGCATTTGAAATAAATGGTGTGTCACCCCCATAAAAAGTACTGACTTTAAGAGAGCTGATGACAAAGCGCCAAAGGACAAACAGATCTCAGTACTCAAAACACCCAAAACAACAAACCCGCTTAATGACACCAGTAAAATCAGGGAGAAGCCTGCACAGCATCAACCTTCCGACTGCACGTCTAAACAAATAACTAAATAATTTTAACATTAGTCTAACTGGAAATGCAAACATGCCATGACAAAATAGCCGCTGCATTTTTACATGCTGTATGTCCATAGACTACAATGCTTATCTAAACTCTATTTACTGTTGTTATGTCATATAATGATGCAATAGTTAAAATGACAGAAACCTATTGTACCAGACAGAGGCACTTCTCATATGTGTGGAGCCCACTAGTGTTTCCACTGGCATACCGTTCATTACAACAAATTAATTATTAAGCTTCAAATTACCTTGTGCTACTGAGCTCCTGAATGGATAACAGCAATTTTACTGTTTTATTTTCTTTCAGTGCCAAGTCTTTTGTTCAATACCTTTTACTCTCTCCCTGAAACCCCAGCGGCGCTTAAAAATGCAAGGACTGAAGGAGTGAGGTCAGGTGTTTTAGTAAGAAGCCCTGCGGGTATAGCTTTTGCAGTGCAGGATTTCACTACACAGTTTTGAATAGGTTGTCCCCAGATGTGTATTCTTGTTTGAGAATCACGTCTGGCCCTGTGAGATTACTAATGCAAATTTGCATTAGCAGACATCACTATGTGTATTGCCTTGATCAGGATGTTCTGCTTTACTGCATGATGAGACGCAGCATAATAGCAATAATGACACTGTTCTCAGCATTCTCTTTCAGTTAACAGTGTTTGCCTGTCTGTACCTTTAGCATGACACAAAAATTAAACTTATTCACTCCGCTTATGTACATTAACTAGCTTGATTTGAATTGCTCTAATGTTACTCTCTGCAGTGTGAAGAGCTAGTGTATATTCATATATTCATATACATATATATATATGTGTGTATAAAAGTATGGGTCAAATCATGTTCCTTACTGGTTCAATACAATATGCTGTGTTTTATATTCCAATACCAGACAATCCTCCATTATAAGGTACAAGTGGAAACTCTACTGGTGTGTATGGATAAAGACCATTATCAAGAAACAACAGGAAAAAATCAAACGCTGTTAAAGAGACTTGGATTCACTTGCCTGAAAGTGCACAGGGTGACATATACAGATTACCCAACACAAATCACCAAATATACAGTTTTGAGCAATAGAAGACGATAGAATAAACCAACACATATAGGCATACAAATTCAAGAATGACTCTTCAATAGCTTAGCCTGCCACTGCATGTATAAAACAAGACTACTATAATAACACCACCAATGCACTATCGGCTTAATATTCAATTAGCAAAACATCACTGATACTGATGTGTGATATTGCTATGTTAAAACTACACATACAGTTAGGTCCATAAATATTTGGACAGAGATAACTTTTTTCTAATTTTGGTTCTGTACATTACCACAATTGATTTTAAATGAAACAACTCTGATGCAGTTGAAGTGAAGTCTTTCGGCTTTAATTCAGTGGGTTGAACAAAAAGATTACATAAAAATGTGAGGCAACTAAAGCATTTTTTGAACACAATCCCTTCATTTCAGGGGCTCAAAAGTAATTGGACTATTGACTCAAAGGCTATTTCATGGGCAGGTGTGGGCAAGTCCGTCGTTATGTCATTATCAGTTAAGCAGATAAAAGGCCTGGAGTTGATTTGAGGTGTGGTGCTTGCATGTGGAAGATTTTGCTGTGAACAGACAACATGCGGTCAAAGGAGCTCTCCAGGCAGGTGAAAGAAGCCATCCTTAAGCTGCGAAAACAGAAAAAACCCATCCGAGAAATTGCTAAAATATTATGAGTGGCGAAATCTACAGTTTGGTACATCCTCAGAAAGAAAGCAAGCACTGGTGAACTCAGCAACGCAAAAAGACCTGGACGTCTACCGAAGACAACAGTGGTGGATGATCGCAGAATCATTTCCATGGTGAAGAGAAACCCCTTCACAACAGCCAACCAAGTGAACAACACTCTCCAGATGGTAGGCGTATCGATATCCAAATCTACCATAAAGAGAAGACTGGATGAAAGTAAATACAGAGGGTGCACTGCAAGGTGCAAGCCACTCATAAGCCTCAAGAATAGAAAGGCTAGATTGGACTTTGCTAAAGAACATCTAAAAAAAGCCAGCACAGTTCTGGAAAAAACATTCTTTGGACAGATGAAACCAAGATCAACCTCCACCAGAATGACGGCAAGAAAAAAGTATGGAGAAGGTGTGGAACAGCTCATTATCCAAAGCATACCACATCATCTGTAAAACACGGTGGAGGCAGTGTGATGGCTTGGGCGTGCATGGCTGCCAGTGGCACTGAGACACTAGTGTTTATTGATGATGTGACACAGGACAGAAGCAGCCGAATGAATTCTGAGGTGTTCAGAGACATACTGTCTGCTCAAATCCAGCTAAATGTAGTCAAATTGATTGGGCGGCGTTTCATGATACAGATGGACAATGACCCAAAACATACAGCCAAAGCAACCCAGGAGTTTGTTAAAGCAAAGAAGTAGAAAATTCTTGAATGGCCAAGTCAGTCACCTGATCTTAACCCAATTGAGCAGGCATTTCACTTGTTGAAAACTAAACTTCGGACAGAAAGGCCCACAAACAAACAGCAACTGAAAGCCGATGCAGTAAAGGCCTGGCAGAGCATTAAAAAGGAGGAAACCCAGCATCTGGTGATGTACATGAGTTCAAGACTTGAGGCTGTCATTGTCAGCAAAGGGTTTTCAACCAAGTATTAGAAATGAACATTTTATTTGCAGTTATTTAATTTGTCCAATTACTTTTGAGCCCCTGAAATAAAGAGATTGCTTTAGTTGCCTCAAATTTTTATGCAATCTTTTTGTTCAACCCACTGAATTAAAGCCGAAAGTCTGCAATTCAACTGCATCTGAGTTGTTTCATTTAAAATAATTGTGGTAATGTACAGAACCAAAATTAGAAAAAAGTTGTCTCTGTCCAAACATTTCTGGACCTAACTGTACGTAAAGGCACATGTCAAACCACTAAAATTACCAGTAGAAGAGTTGAACCTGACAAAAATGGGAACTGAACTGTTGCAGCAAATAAGATGAAAGTTGCAGTCCATTGTTGTTGGTGGTGAACAGTAAATCTTTTTCAGTTGATTTCATCATGTAAAGCACATACACATTAAAACCTATACACACACATATATTTTTTAAAGAAATTTGTTGAGTATTTAAATAGACACCACCCATGCTCTAAGTACTCAAATCACTCTAAGCAGAAATGGAAAGTGCAAAACTAATGAAACAAGTTACACGAAACTATGCCTCGGGGAAGTGAAAAGTGGCTGTGGAGGAAGACAGGCAATACTGTGAATGCCGCTGGACTTTTTTTTTTAATTTGCAATATACATGCAATTTCAAATGCTAATCAATACTCAGAAGCATTGTCAACTTTAAAATGGCCATTTTCAGTGAGGGAAGGCTTTTTTTTTAAAAATGTTTGTACCAATGCCCCAAAATACTTTAAAACGTCATTTCTTGAAGCAAATTAATGTATATCATGATTGTAAAAAATACCTTTGAAAAAATACCCTCTAACCTGGGATGCACACACGCTGGGGCTGTGATGAGTTATCCTAGAGATGTTTGCAAAATATGGCTGCAGAAAAGGTTAAAAACTGCAGCTATAGTTAAATGTACTTTATCACACTTTTTAAAACTTTGGGAAAGGCTGTTACACCAGTTCAGTAGTGGCACTGAATTTAGTGTGGGAAATAGTACAATAAATCTGACCATATGAAGCACATCCCCCAAATTGTCAGCCTTTGTTTAACATCTAGCATATCCTTCTTTGGCCAAAACTAAATGCATAATTGAAAACAATTCTTGTCAAGAATTCACAGTTCTCCTAAGATTAACAAAGCTCAGTAAAAGCACTATAATTTTCAATTATGGCAGGATGGTGGCTCTTAGGCTAAGGATCTGCGCTGGTATCTGGAAGGTTGCTGGTTCAAACCCCATTACTGCCAGATGGGACTAAACTCCATTGGGCCCTTGAGCAAGGCCCTTAACCTGCAATTGCTCCAGAAGCACTCTACAATAGCTGACCTGCGCTCTGACCCCAAGGGGCATGCAATAACTACATTTCGTTGTACCTGCAACAATGATAATAAAGTTGAATCATTTCATCATCATCATTTCAATCAAAATCATGTTCTCAGGGTGTAAAAAAGTGCAAGTTATTATTGGCATTAATGGCATGAAACTCACAAAAGATGATGACATTGTAATTGCCTGCCTTGATTCTTGATTTCAAAGTATACATATCTGATGATCTGAATTACTTTATAGCCTTATTAGAAATGAGCAAAAACATCTATCCATTATCCAACCTGCTATATCTCAACCACAGGGTCACGGGAGTTGAAAGGAGTCAATCCCAGCCAACACAAGGCGCGAGGCAGGAAACAAACCCCGGGCAGGGCACAAGCCCACCGCAGGGCAGCAAAAACATACAGGGTTTTATATAACATGCTTTGAAGGAATCTTTCTTTACAGCTTATATTTATTAAAAGGAATAATGGCAAAAGTTTTCAAACTTCATTTCTCACATTTTATTACATTTTAGCACTTGCATTTAGAAAAAAAAAAATAATGGACACAAACATCAAGTGTGTTTCATGCTGTCATTTTGCTGCTTACAATAATCATATATACTGGCAAGATCCATTCTGTGCCAACTCATTCATCACATCTAAAGCAAACTTTGGCAAGGAAATGATCTGTCTCCAATCATTCTAATTCTGACATCCTTTTTCTTAATGACAATAAATCAGTCATAAACAAGGAATTCAAGAACAACAAAGAAATATTTATTTTCCTTAAGTCTAAGGAATAAAAAGCATGATATACAACTGTACACTACAGTTGTTGCTGCACCAATTTTTAAATAATTATTTCACTATTCAGACATCCACTGTCTGTATATTATTTGTTTCCAGGACTCATATCAGTTTTTTTCTGGCATTAAGTAGAGTCGGGTAGCAAGTCCAACTATTTTCTTTCCTCATGATTTTAGGCAGTTGTTTGAAGAAGAAAAAAAAAACAAAAAAAAAAACCAAAAGTTATTTGTCCAAAATCTGTGGCTGTTATTCAGCACACTAGCACAAACATTATTCTTCTTAACTTCTCAGGTCATGTTTAAGGTGCCTTGTCATATCAAATTCATTAAGAAGTTAAATTAAATATAAAAGTAGTGTATACTTTTAATTATACAACATCAGCTTTCATAGTCTGAACTCTTGACCTAAAACATATACAATCATCCTCAAGTAACTGATGCTCATCATACAAGTCAATAGTAAGTTTTCACTTAAATGCAGTTAGCTTTTAGTGAATAAAATGCTGTCTTCCAGAGTGTTGCTTCAATTGACATCAAAAAAGAAAAAAAGAACACAACACAAACTCCTTACATATTGCTAGTGAGATCTTTGTGTGTTGTTTTTGATCTCTAGCACCATGAACAGGTTCTCTTGATTAAATTCAGGCAAATTTCTTCATTCATTATATCTTGACAATTTTAATCTTGGTACAATATTCATAGACTGAAGTTCCTGGAACAGCAGCTTGCATGCATATGGAATACGGAGAGATGAAACATGACATGAAGACTTGCAGTAATGACACCTAGAAAAGAGAGAAAGTTATTTTTTTAAAAATTCTTTTTCCATGACATATGTATGCAATTATTTCAGTGTCACCACTTAATATGTAATGGAAGTTAAGAAATGCACTTCTTGCATAATATTATAAATTGAACAAACTTAAATCTATACTTATTAAAACTTAAGTACATACCATCCTGAATAGCCCAATAAACCACACTGTCCACAAACATCTACTTCAAATGCATCACTGGAAATCATTAGCCTCTCAAGTAAAAGCATGCTTGCTCCATAACCAATTAAGCAGTCCCTCTCCATTTCACCCAACCTCAGACCACCATCACGGGATCGTCCCTCTGTAGGCTGCCTGCAGGTAAATAAAAACAGTATACACAGATCAATAAATAGAAGAACAGCACTAGTCTTAGAACATAAATTAATACACTACATGCGGTTTACAGCCAATGCTTCTAACCATGTTTGTCAAAAGTTAGCCAACTTTGTTAAGAAAATGTAAGTAGTGAAATTTTGGATGCTCAGTTTACCACAAGGTTTATTTCTTTCTTAAACAATTTAAAATTTATCATGATGAATGGTAATCATTGTATAAAGTTGTTATTGTAAACCTGTTATTTTTGCACCTTATGCAACAGTAACACCCAAATACCCCAATACCTGACTGTCAGAATTCATTAATATAACCTAGTATGTACAGAAAATGAACATAATATGGCCATAGTAGCTCATAAAAACACACTACTCATGACACAGTTCTGCAAAGAAAATTGAATGGGTTATATCTAGGTGCTTTTTTAATAACTAAATATACATGTCATGCCTGCAATCAGAAATATAGAAAATCATTAAATACTTCAAGAAAAAAAACTTATTCTATAAAAATTCTGAAATAAATGTATTTTTGTGTTGGTAAGGAGAACAATACATTTTTGATTTGGTCATTTTTGCATTTATCTATTTTTAACCGGCAGAATAACTGACTTTAAGCAAGAGCTAAAATATAAAATGAGAAAGCTGAATTAATCTGGCCATCTAACATCTCTGAATCTCTTTCTAATGCTAATTATTGTTTTCACAGCTCTGCTTTACTTATCCGGAAAAAAAGGCTACTAGCTGCAATGTTCATTCTAGTTTTTTGCCTGTTGAACTGCAGCCAAAGATTGGTGGTGACAAAACCATCTGTTGTTAAACGAGGTAATGTTCCCTAAACATTAAGCAGTGCTTGTTGTGTATACCCCAAATTAAAATAAAACTTACACACACACACACACTTATTTATCTCCTATACATTTTTAGACAATAATAATAATAATACAGAGACAGAAAAGTAATCACATACTGTACAAGTAAAAATCCTACAAAAAATTATTCAATTTTATTCTTTAGGATTATTTACTAGTCCACATTTTTTTCCACCCACTTAATTTAATTCTATCCATCTCAAATATCTGTCAGAGTGATTAATTGTAACTCAATCTTACTATTTAAAACATTATTTCCCAAAAACATGATTTCCCCTTTATTTGCTTCTTTATTCCTAAAGATGGCAACAAATCAAAAAGCAAAATAAGAAAATTGCTGGATATTCAAGTAAAATTATATGTACATTATGCAAAAAAATCAAGGGTGTGAAAATATCCACTTACTTTTCATGGACTTTGTGTTAAATATATTTATTGGCAAAATTTTTATACTGTACATATAATATAAACCTTTCTTCCCCTGACAATAAATGTACCAGAATGACAACATCTCAGTTGAACATTATTATTACCTGGTGAGAACTGCTCTTGGGCCCCGGGCTCTTGCATGCATCTTGTCCAAAACCATGTGCTTTAGCTTTTGGTAGTATACAGGACCAAAGTAGATGTATGCCTCTAAGGGTTCCCTAATACCAAAAAAAGAAAAGAATATTACTGTACATATTAAAACTAAAATTTACATACAAATATTAGTGATTAAGTTATACAGCCAGTAGAAAACAAGGATTCAATTGTAATATTATAAATATGCACTATACAGAACAAAATTGTATGCCTAAAAATAAGCACCATTCAACCATTTTGATGGTGGTTATTGTAAAGAGTCTAGTATGAACTCTAGAAAAAAATAACAGTTTTATGAAAATTAGAATGTACAGTTACAATTTATTTGAACTAAAAAATGAAGAAAAAGGTTTCAGTATCTTTTTAGCTGTAAAGTCATTAGTCTAATCTAACTTAGTACATTATGTGTTAGTCTGGTCAGGGACAGTCATTAGGAACTGTCAGCTGATGACAAGTCCAGAGCCTAAAATTCTTTGACTTTACAAACATACTGCAAAGCTCAACAACCACGGGCTCTTTTAAGCAATGGAAGGTCTGAAAATTGATGCCTCCAAGGAAGTATCCAGAAAGATAAAAATGTGTTTCCAGCTAGCAATTTCTACAGTCCAAAATGTCATTAAGAAATGCCAGTTAAGGGAAGCTGTGGAGGTCAGGAAAAGATTTTGAAGACCAAGAAAACTTATAGAACAGCTCTTATATTGTGCAAGAAGACAAAGCAAAACCCCCATAAGAATACAAAGAACCTGAAGGAAGGTTTAGCTGAGAGAGGAATGGTGGTGCACTGCTCTACTGTGTAGCTTTACATACATGGACATGGCCATCAGAAGGAAACCCTATCAGAGACCTTATCACAATAAGAAATATCTTGAATATGCAAAACTATGTCTGCATAAGACACAGGCATTTTGGAACTAAGTGCTGTGGAAAGATAATCAGATAAAGAAAGAGAAAGTATGGTATGATGATGGCAATTTCCTAACTAATAATACAACAATGGAAGAAAGGACAGTTAAGGAAAGGATTCCAATGAAAAATGAACTGAGGGGTTCAACTGGAAGATGATAGCAGAATCTGCATATAGTGGGATGCTAATTGCTTCCAAAAGGCAAAAGAGAGCTCAGGAGGAAAATCATCAGATCCCAGTTATTTTAAAAAATATACAATCAGCCCTACAGATCCCCATGTATGGCATGCACAGATTCAAAACCAATCATTGATCAAAAACATTCAAAAATTAAATTAAAAAATCCATATGATTCCAAAAAACAAAACTTAAATTTGCCGCACAGCAAGCACTATGTCGAATCTAAACAAATGAAGTGATCTGCAGGCATATCCTGCTATAGCCTCCTGCCACAGGAGTTTAATAAAATAGCTCATAGTAGTAAATGTCTATGACATCAGTTTTCTGAGAGCATCTGTATCTAGCATTGTGCTTAAGTCTCTGTATGCTGAGACTTCTTGTGGTCCACATTATTTTGGATTCTATACATACAACACTCTTAAATTTAAAATAGTGATTGTACTTGATATATTAAAAATACAAGATGTAATCAGCTTCTAATGTGCGCAACACAGTTTAGAAAAAAATATTACAAAAACTCATTTCAAGTATAAAATGCTTTCTTGGAATACATTTTCAACTTTAAAATAATTACTCTACAAAAAACTGAACTTGTATTCCAATAATTCTTAAAAAGTGTTAAATGATACCTTTTGTATTTTCCCTTTATTTTGTACAGTATTAAGAAAATAAAAAATGTTATTCTCCCCCCTTTATTAGAATAAGATGTCCTGGAAAAACCCTCAAAAAGCAAACTCTTCTAATTTGAAAACAAAAAGATTTAACATTCGTAAATTTTGAAAACATAAATTGTTTTTATTTTGAGATCAAATGAAAAATGTGGATACACATATTAATAAACCCACAACTTCAGTACATTGTAGGGCACCCTTTTGCTTTTATAGCTTCTAAAGTGTTTTCAGTAAGTATAGACAAGCTTCCTGCACTTTTCTATTTGAATCTTTGCCCATTCTTCACATGCAAAAGACTTCAGTTCATAGATATTTGATGGCTTTTGTGCGGAAACTGCTTTCTTTAAATCCCACTAAAGATTTTCAACTGGATTTAAATCTATGGACTGAGAAAGATGTTCCAGGACATTTCAGGATCTATGCCTCAAACAAGCCTTGTCTGACTTGGAGGTATGCTTGGGATCATTGGCTTGCTGGAGAGTCCAATGCTCACCAAGGATCAGTTTCCTAAAAGAAGGTATTATATTCCTATTTAAAATGGCCTGGTTTTTCTGGGAATCTATTATGCCATTTAAGTGGTTAAGATTGCCAATTTTTGCAGCAAACAACATCCCCACATCATCAATGAACCACCTCTGTACTTTACCGCAAGGATGGTATTCTGCTAGTCATAAGCCTGGCCATTTTCACACCAGACCACAGGTCCATGTGTCCCAACATTTCCAGATTAATTTAAGTTGTCCATAGAATTGTCTCCCAAAGGTCTGCATGCCTATTCAAATTCCTCATGGCATGTTCTAGTTGGTCCTTAACGTTCACTGTAGTAAGAGTGGTGTGTGCCTCGGAGTCTGGCCATGAAGTCCTTGTTTTTTCAGTGTTCACTTAAAAGCTGCCACTGAAACTCTTGTTTTGACCTTCATCATGTTATTATGTAAGTGTTTTGCAGTAACACTGGGGGTTTTCTTTGTTGTTCTAATTAAGTTGCTAATGGCTCCTGATGAAAGTTAGAACTTTCTTCCTTGGCCTTGCAGGTTTGCAGCTGTGCCATAAGTTTTAAACGTCCTTAAATGCTCCCAATGGTGTCTGCTGGAATACTACATTTTCAGGAAATCTTCTTATAACCAATGCCCTTCAGACGCAATAAAATAATTTTTTCTCTCAGCTTTTGTGAAATGTAATAGTCATAATCATGACTGCAACTCACCTTGAACACATTCATGGGTAGGATTTATTTATGCATCACTGCTGAAGAAAATTAAGGATCATTAGAGTTCCCAAATGCTTAATTACATTTTAACTTCAGTTTAGGTCATGAAAATCAACAACATTATACTGTATAAGTGTTGAATAATAGTGGCATGGCTATATTAACAACATATTACTCATAAATACTACATTAAACATATTCTTTATTGATTTCAGCTATCACTCAATTGATCCAGAAGTCAAGTGACAGTCTAGTTTATATAAGCTCTCCTCTGATGGATGCTGTAAAACAACCTAATAGTAAGTGAGTGCAAAGACAAATGTGCAAATCACAGTTGGAGAAAGTCAGAATTCAGAGGGCTGTCAGTTACAATTATCTTATTTGCTTCAGCCAGTTAAGTTGGTTCTGTGACTGGTTTGTGATGGGAGTTCTAAATGGCCAAAGTTTGATGTTTAGTTGGGGAACATGACACACAGTGTCAAAGGCATGCATATTCACATTTGATGTATTTCAGGATTTAAAAAAACTTTCAGTAAGATGAGCTATTTAATTAGAATCTATCCAGAACTATCAGGTGCATACACCACCTATCAACTGCTGAGTGGTGATGAGCAAACATGTGCCACTCAACTCAATGTTAATTATATCACTTTCTATCTGGTTCAGTAAGCACAAAATGGTAGTCTTGGGTCTAGAAGACCACCAACCTGCAGAGGCTGTAGTACAAAAACATAATGATACAATATAGTCTATATATAAACAGGTCTTATTAAGTCATATACATTATGGTGGGAGCAAAGAGCAGTGCTGGTTTATTGTTTTGATGTTTGTGCAGATCTACTAAATGGCAAAGCCAACTACATATTTTAATATATAAATCTACTAATCCAATCATAGGCCTTCAGTGTGCTGGAGCCCATCCCAGCAGCATCAGTTACAAGGCAAAGACAGCTCAGGAAGGAGCAACAGCTTATCACAGAAAACTGTAACACACATAAGAGCAATCATTCATGTATAAATCTAACACTGACAATGATTTACGTTGAATTCAAGTCTAGTCTCCAAACATTTTAATTTATATATAAATACACAAAAATACATACATATAGATATTAAAGGTTATCAAAATGTTTTAAGCCTGAACCTGAAAGAGCTTATTTTGTGGTCAGATATTTTGTAAATGGCCAAGATTAACATCTTTGCATTGTAATACATGAATTACAAGTTTCTAGAATGTGTGTTCTCCTTTCTGAATCAAGTCAACATGAGAGCTGAAAACTAGTAAAATCACTTGTTATCATTCAGTCTCTTATGCTAGAGAATAATGCGCCTTTAGAAATTCATTCTCACCTTATCAAGGTGTATCAGGACCAGACTTCTACATTTGCTAAAAAATCCTATTAAAGCAGAATATCTCACAAAGATGACCCAATATTTGGCTGTCTGTCAATATTACCATTATGAGATTATGTGCCATTCATCAACACAAAGTACTCTATAATACCAAAGTGAGAAAACCCAGATGTTTTCCAAGTTAATGTGTTTAAAAATAAAAGTATAAGAAAATTATTGTTGGCATCAGTATTCACTGCCTTGCTTTGACATAATTCCACCTGAAGTAACCAGATCTTTTTTCCAAGTCACATAATTACTTGTTTGAAGTCCTGAGTGCAGCTGATGTGTTTTTACATTGTTTCACTATAAATAAACCTGTGTTTGTGAGCCTGTCCAGTTAGTGTATTTCTAAGAAAACAATACACCATGAAGACCAAGGAACATTCCAAACAGTTCAGAGACAAAGTTTAAAAAAATGGAGCCTCCCAAACAGTGTCCAGACATGATAAGCCATTGAGAGGGAGGCTACCCATGAGAACAAAAGCAACTCTAAAGGAGTTAGAGTCCTCAATGACAAACACGGAGAAACCTCTGCAAAAGTCAGAAACAGCACATACTATTCATAAAATGACTTCAATAGAAGAGTAGCAAGCCGAAACCCTATTCTGAAAAGAAAATGTTTATCACACCTTCACTGACATATGACCAAAGGATTGTGACAGACTCAACAACTTAAAGAAAGATTCTATCATCTGATGAGACTGAATTTTTAGACCTCACTGCGAAACTGGTTATTTGGCACAAACCTAACACAGAACAAAACACTAAGAACACTACCCATGAAATAATATGTATTGTATTGTATATTTGCATCCCCCATCAGCTAGATGGCAGCATCACAGGACTGCAGTAACCATGTGGAACCCTGCGGGGCATGATGGGAGTTATAGTACCAAGAATTTGCCATGCTGGGTTCCATGGGAGCCACCAGGGTGTGCTGCAGGAATTTGCAATCTCTATTTTTCAGGACTTCTGCCTGAATCGTAAGTGCTTTCTTTGCGCTACACCTTGGCACCGGAAGTACTCCTGGGTCTGACAAAAAAGGAAGCAGTGTAGCTTCCTCTGATGACTCAGAGCTGAAAGGAAGGAAAAAGGTTGATGGAAAGAAAAGAGACAGAAGGAGGAAATGAAGACTACTGTATGTATTTGTGTGACCCGAAAGAAACATTTGTGAGGTATTTTATAATAGAAAGTCTCTAATTTAAAACTGTAACTGCATGTCAGTTTCTGGGGTTTGGGGCTCAGTTGTCACAATATCTATATAATAAAATGGTAATGTGTATGAGTGTGTGTGTGTGTGTTTGTGTGTGTCCAATCCATCTAAGCAATCCATCAGTCTGACTCTAGTTGCTCAGTCAAACACAACTGAGACAGGGAGCGCCAGGCAAGAGTCATTGACACACACAAGCATTCTGAGAAAAGGAGTTGGTGAAACACTGGTAGTTGACTTCAAATACAGAAAGTGCTTGCAAGAATATGAATTATGTTTTCACAGCGGGTAATGAGGGCCCGTCTACCATTAGTTGTAGTCAAAAACAGACTGGAAGCAAGTAGGGCACCATATAATGAAACAGTCGGAGAATCACACTTTATAGGAACATGATTGAGACAGGAAGCGCTGGCCAAGACAAGTTGATACACATAAGGATACAGCAGAAAGGCACAGGATGAACTGTGATGGTACAAATAAGGCAAGACATATCAAATGTCAAATATTTAAAATTTATTCTATTACAGTGGAACCTTGAGATACGAGTTTAATTCGTTCCAGCACTGAGCTTGTATAGCGAATTTCTCGTATCTAGAACAAACTTCCCCATTGAAAATAATTGAAATCCAGTTAATCCGTTCCGCACCCCCAAAATTATCAACATAAAAATCTATTTTTTAGCTGATGGTTCTTCTCTTTCATGCGCGTCTCTCTCTCTCTCCTTATCTCTCTCGCGTCTCTCTCTCTCTCTCTCTCTCTTTATCTCTCTCTCTCTCCTCTTGAGGGCAATCGTCTCCAATTCTCCGTCTGCATGTCCGCGATATTTTTGAATACGCTTATACGGCGAACTGCTACAGCGAAACAATGAAATCACAAGCGCACAAACGCGTAGATCTTCACGCTACGGGAGAACAAAGAACACTGAGTGAGCTGACGGGCTGGCAGCGTCAGCTTGGGTGAATCCCCCGAGTCGAGGCGGATTGGGAAACGCGTCACGCATAACCACAGCCTGGCTCGTGGCTTGTTACGCGAGCCAATGCTCGTATTTAGATCTGTATTTTTCGCTCATACTTTCCTCATATCTTGAATTTCTTGTATACAGAGCTGTTCGTATCTCGAGGTTCCACTGTACTTGTCTTTGACTGACAATGTAGGCTATGTGAACTTGAGCACATTACCAAAGGCTACAGTACTGTAGCTGCTACAGAATTATCAGATGTTCTACAGTATGCATTTACTTTACATGTGTTAACATATTTTTTACATATTTATTTTGAAAGTCAACATAAGATTACATAACATTACCAAACCCACATAATCCAAAAAAGTGTTGAGGGGGCCAAAGCCAAGGTGGAAAAAACCTGGACAGGGTGCCAATTTATTTCATGGCCCAGTCATGTACACATTTCTGCATTCACATAGGACCAATCCAGAGTCTTCAACTAATCTAAAATACAGATCTTTGATGATGTGCGAGTTAAACAGGGAACAAATAGGAAGATAGGATGTTTATTTTTATTTGTACACTTATTTCTTATAATAGTTTGTCATAATTGTTACAAGATAGAATAGGGGTATCGTTTGATGCTTATTATTTAATGTATGCCTATGATCGTCTTTTTGTGTTGTAAAATTTACTACTACAGGTTTGCATGAAAGTTTGTGTGCCTCAATTGAAATTTAAATGTCCGACTTTTACTATGAAATCATATATCAATCAAAAAATATTCACAAATTGTGTGCACTGTTAAGATGATTTTATAAATACAATACAAAAAAAAAAGGTAAATATGCTGATTCATATGCAAAATTAAATAAACAACAATCTCTTTAGCTCAGAGAAGGTAAGGAAAAAAGTGCTAAAATAATTGGGTAACAATTTAGCTAATCAAATAGACAAGCCTAATGGCAAAATTCATGAGATTGGTTCTCTAGTGTTTAAAGTAAGAAACAGAGTAAGTTTGGTCTTTTCCTTTATAATTTAGTGTGATGCATCATATGGAGGAATATTTCGGACAAAATTAAATAAATAAATGCGTAAATAAATAAAATTACTGTGAAATGTGAGCATAAATAAATAAATGTATCATGAAATGAGAGCATAAATAAATAAATGTGTCACGAAATATGTTTTTTGTTGCTTATTTATTTATTTCATTTTGTCCGTAACATTCCTGCAAACCATCATGAAATATGACTTGAAATAAAACTGTCACTTCCACTCGTCAAAGTTGAGAGGGTGGGCTCTAACACACCCTCTAGTTACTGATTGGTGAATCGATAGCACAAGAATTAATTAGAAAAATGCTTACTACTGGCGATGAAATGGATTCTGCCGAAGATTACGTATTTCAGAGAGAGAATTGAAGATTTATCAGAAGAAATAACAATGTTGGCGGCCCTTTTATACTCCGATATAGATGAAATTATCGAAGAACAGGTGGAACAGACTCTACTACACTCCAGTTCAGGTGATGCAGTACACTGCTCTGGACGTCCATCCTTTGACATTCCAGCTGAGTATTTGACCCTTGTTTTACGAGTATAAAGTCAGGTGCATATTCGCAGCTACTTTTTCAAACAACTGTACAGCTCTGATCAGTGGCAAAGTTGTTCAGTTCAAAAACTGCAACGGCTGTATTAGTTTAGGTACTTTGACATGGAATGCCCAAAGCAGCTCCAACTAATATTTTGAACTGAACAACTTTGCCACTGATCAGAGCTGTACAGTTGTTTGAAAAGTAGCGCTAATATGCACCTGACTTTATACTCGTAAAACAAGGGTCAAATACTCAGTTCAAAATATTAGTTGGAGCTGCTTTGGGCATTCCATGTCAAAGTACCTAAACTAATACAGCCGTTGCAGTTTACCATATATCAGACTGGCTCATTCGCCTTGTGATCATCTTCTCTGATACACCATATAGATCTGCAATCTGTCGTACTTTTAAACCGCATAACAGTAGGTGTTCTATTGACTCAGCTGGAATGTCAAAGGATGGACGTCTAGAGCAGTGTACTGCATCACCTGAACTGGAGTGTAGTAGAGTCTGTTCCACCTGTTCTTCGATAATTTCAAAGATAGTTTCATCTATATCGGAGTATAAAAGGGCCGCCAACATTGTAATTTCTTCCGATAAATCTTCAATTCTCTCTCTGAAATACGTAATCTTCGGCAGAATCCATTTCATCGCCAGTAGTAAGCATTTTTCTAATTAATTCTTGTGCTATCGATTCACCAATCAGTAACTAGAGGGTGTGTTAGAGCCCACCCTCTCAACTTTGACGAGTGAAAGTGACAGTTTTATTTCAAGTCATATTTCATGACGGTTTGCAAGAATGTTACGGACAAAATGAAATAAATAAATAAGCAACAAAAAACATATTTCGTGACACATTTATTTATTTATGCTCTCATTTCATGATACATTTATTTATTAAGGCTTCATTTCATGATACATGTATTTATTAAGGCTTCATTTCATGATACATTTATTTATTTATGCTCACAATTCACAGTACTTTCATTTATTTACACATTTATTTATTTATTTAATTTTGTCCAAAATAGTCCTCCACAGCATCAAGCCACTATATAAAAAAGGGCAAAAAAAAAAAGTTAAATGCTTATCAGCAGGTTATAAAATCACATGAAAATGTTTTGCAGATCAATCTAATGTAACTAAAAACAGCTTTAATATTGAGAAAATAAAAAAATAAGGATCTGTAGACTTTTTTTGCTGCAACTTATATTAATGACTAGCAAAATACCCGCGCTTCACAGTAGAGAAGTAGTGTGCTAAAGAAGTTATGAAAAAGAAAAGGAAACATTTTAAAAATAACGTAACGATTGCCAATGTAATAGTTTTGTCACTGTTATGAGTGTTGCTGTCATGAAGGATTTGATTCAGGTTCGTATTTGGAGGATGTGTTGTGTTCAAGTTATATTCCGCGTTTGTCAACCGTTGTAAAGATAACAGGTTTCATTCATCGAAGTGATCACTACCCTAATCGGTACTCGTGAATCTAAGATGTTTAACAGGCATTCCCGGTATTAAGTTGTGGATTTGCCTGCGAATATTTAGCAGTAGCGTGTCCATGAACTTAATTTAACCTTTCCTAGTCCTGCAAAGTCAGTTCACGTGAGCCGCTCGGAGTACATGCATCGAAGCTTCTCAGCTGTGCTTCTGCTATCTCGTGCGATCTCGCGATGTCCACGGCTTAATTTAATGTTAGCTGAGACCTGGCGTACCAGCAATTTAAACTCCGTTACAGCAATTTTAACTCTGTTACAAAGTGATGAAAAGTCTCGTTTAAACCCTGCGTCTTCTCATTAAACTTGTATCTTGCGAATATCGTATTTGTCGTGGGCATGACAAACGCCAGCGGCAGCCTGTCTATGAACTTAATTTAAACTTTAGGTTTACACCATGCTTTGCTTCCGAAGTAGCTGCACTCATGAATATGCTTGTATGTGTAACTCGCTTTATATTCTTTTGCTGCCTTCTCAATTGTGTAATGAGTTTTTTGAACAGGTTTCATTCATCGAAGTGATCACTACCCAAATCGGTACTCGTGAATCTAAGATGTTTAACAGGCATTCCCGGTATTAAGTTGTGGATATGCCTGCGAATATTTAGTGGCAGTGTGACTATGAACATAATTTAAACTTAAGCTTTACACCTTGGCTTCCTATTGATATGTGTACAAAGGCTTGTTCAGCATCAGAGGGTTTCTGCAGTAGTTCACGTGAGCCGCTCGGAGTACATGCATTGAAGCTTCTCAGCTGTGCTTGTGCTATCTTGTGCGATCTTGCGATCTCCATGGCTTTATTTAATGTTAGCTCAGACCTGGCACTTAAAAATTGTATCTCACGAATATCATATTCGTCTTAGGCATGACAAACGTCAGCGGCAACATGTTTATGAACATAATTTAAAGTTAAGCTTTACAACCTGCCTTACCATTCGTTTGCATAAGCACAGTACTTCACCAGCAATTGTAACTCCGTTACAGCAATTTTAACTCTGTTACAAAGTGATGAAAAGTCCCGTTTATACCCTGCGCCTTCTCATTAAACTTGTATCTCGCGAATATCGTATTCGTCGTAAGCATAACAAACGCCACCGGCAGCCTGTCTATGAACTTAATTTAAACTTTAGGTTTACACCGTGCTTTGTTTCCGAAGTAGCAGCACTTATGAATATGCTTGTATGCGTCACCCACTTCATAAGCTTTTGCTGCTTCTCAATTGTGTAATGCGTTTTTTGAACAGGTTTCATTCATCGAAGTGATCACTACCCAAATCGGTGCTCGTGAATCTGAGATGTTTAACAGGCATTCCCGGTATTAAGTTGTGGATTTGCCTGCGAATATTTAGTGGCAGCGTGACTATGAACGTAATTTAAACTTAAGCTTTCCACCTTGCTTTCCTGTTGATATGTGTACAAAGGCTTGTTCAGCGTCAGAGGGTTTCCGCAGTAGCTGCACTTATGAATATGCTAAGCACAGTCCTTCACCCGCGAATATTTACCTTATATGGGCAGGCACTCAATTACGCGGGACGCAACTCCACCTCACACGGCGACCGAGCTGCAGGCTATAGCTGTATAAATGGATGAAAGTAGGTTCCAGTTATGACCGTTACTCGTAGAATTTCGAAATGAAACCTGCTTAACTTTTGTGCTGTAAGGAATGAGCCTGCCAAATTTCAGCCTTCCACCTACACGGGAAGTTGGAGAATTAGTGATGAGTGAGTGAGTGAGTGAGTGAGTCAGTCAGTCAGTCAGTCAGTGAGGGCTTTGCCTTTTATTAGTATAGATTATATTTTAAAAATACAGTGCACAAAAAAACAAACAAAAAAAAAAAAATAAATCACTATTTGCATTGAAAACACCACCTCAATTTTGAGAGTGTTATAAGCAGGTTTTCTGTATAAAACAAAAACAAAAAAAAATAGCTTCTTTCTTTTAAAAACATATAATTGGCTAACATAAAAACAATATTATGCTCTCTGTTAACTATACTTATGGGTGTGTTATTCAGAAAACTACAAATTCAGAACAATATCAAAATATTCTGAAGGAAAAGATCATGAAATATGAAAGTAATCAATCATACATTCCCCAAATCCATCGATGAACAGATAAAAACCAAGAAATGTTGTTTTGGAGCTGCTCAAGGACATATATAATTTTAATAGAGATGATGTGGCACAGCTGAATCGGTGCCATTCTTAAAAGACAGAAAAAAAATGTTTGGCAGTTGATGTGTGGAAGAAATATGCTGATTCAGATGCAGAAAAGGCAAAAAGTTCTCATTGCACATCTGAGTAAGTAATTCTTTTCTACTGCTTTAATTTCTGTCTATCTATTAGTGTATCACGTGAAGACCACCACACCAATTTCTATAAAACATTGCAGTTATTTCCGGTATATTCTAAGCAGGCTAATAATATTTTAGATTTTCTACGTATAAATATCTACAAAAAAATAAAAACTGAGACAACCTCACTAAAAGCTGCCATTACCAGCTGAAGCAATACTAAATTAATGATATCCGCTAGACTGCAGCAACAGGTCAATAGTGTGCCTTATTGAAATTTCTCAGAAGGAATAGCATTTTGTTTATTTACAATCTATTTTATCTTATACCTTATTTCTATTGTTAAATAGACCGTATAAACAATTGAATGTCTGTTTCTCTGTCTATTCGAACATCACACAAAAACTAATGCAGCTATTTCTACAAAAGTTTGCAGTCATTTCTAGCATAGTCTAACTCTTAAAATAGGTTAAACCAATTTTAGATTTTGTACATATCCATATCTATAAAAAATTTTAATTGAGACATCTTCACTAATAGTTACCATTTTTGGTGGACCTCTATGCATTTTAATTTCATTACCTCCTGAACACAACGTGATACTGATGTAGAAATGAATGCATAACAAAACTTCAACAATTTAACTGTTTATGCTGACCAAAAAAACTGAGAATTTTTTAATAAATAACCATGTTGCAAAAGAACATGATTTTTACATTTGTTGTACAATAACACTTTAATGAATGATTGTTTTAAGAAAAGAATTCTCTCTTTTCTGAATGTTTATGACAAATAAAGTCATATTCAATCTTTGCCTTGGGCAAACAGTAGACAAGCAAATGACCCATTTGCGAGAGATTTGTGCATGAACTGGAGTAACAAGTCTTTTGAAATGGCGGGAATGACAGGAGACAGACACTTTATGGGGATACACTAGGAGCATTCCTCAGGGATGAGAAGGGTGTGAGCTGATCGACCTTTATTTGTCTCTCAGCAATCAAGCTGTATTTTACAATGGTGGTACATTCTATATGGTCTATAACTTTTCAATATTATGACTGAACTATTAAGTAATTACTACTGTTCTACAAATGTTTCTTTGTTGCATTACTTCTCTAAAGCTTACACTTTACTGCACAGTAAAATTTCACAAGGGCTTAGTAAGCGGAGAAGCACTAAAAACTAAATAATACTGAAAAAATACACCGTTGTGTTGTGATAAGGAGATCATAATAATCAGATCTGTTTTTTTATTTATTTTATGCATGCAACACACATTTTGTCACTCTTTAGGGTGAGGCCAGTAGAACAACTAGTATTAAATAAAATACAATCTGAAACAGTTATTAAAGTAATGACTATATATTCTCTTTTTATCATCATGAGGAAAAAATTAAGATGGGAACTTTCAGAACATAAATACATCAAAAGTTATAGCTCATTTTCCACAACTGACAGCAGAACTGTGCACATAAAAAATAACTTTTAGTCAAGAATATACTTTATCCATCCATCACCATCTACTCAAACCAGGTCAGTGGGAAGCCAGCAACTATCTCTGTAGCACTGGGAAGGTAAGAATGAATGTTAGAGTAATCAATTGCCCTGCAGAAAACAGTACTTTCCAAAACATGATTCAATCATTGAAGTACCAGCCCGTCATAAACACACAAAAATTGTGAATAAACATATTTAAAACGTTTTGCTTTTAATTGGATAAAAAAGTCCAGTTTTAAAGTTAATTAATTTTAAAAAACTGGAAGCATGTCATATAGCTGTAATTAAACAAATGAGCTCCTCAAAAACAAGCAATTAAAGTCACATACAGTATGAACAAATAATTCTAATGTGCATTACTGTCTTAACAGAAACAGTAGCTTGCTATGCAATGCATACTGTTGAACACAGGTAATTGTGTTTTTTTTTTGTTTTGATGATAAATATTCCATTTAAAATTGCAAAACCTGCGTGGTACAGGTTCAAAAAAAGTAATAAACCATAAAACATTTACATCAATGTAGTTCTCTGTCATTGAATATTACTCTTAAATAAAAACAGTAAACCACAGTGGTTGACTATATTCTTAGCCTGGCTCAACCTGGAGTACTTCCACTGTCTGCTCAACATTCTTATTTAAATTTTTGTTTTAACTCATAACTGTGCTAATTACAACAACTGACATTTGTTTTTTCTTGGTGTTCAATTATTTTCTTATAAAGAAACCTTTCAGTACTTATCTTTTATCTTATTATTTCAGCATTTATTCATTCCTGCACTTTTCATATAACAAAGCACTCAGACATAATTTGGTGTTTCTCACTGCCATCCTTATGAACCTAGATGAAATCAAATGTTCTCCTACCCTGTAATGCCAGATGTTACATAATCTTTCCCCAAGTAATTGTAGCCATAGTGAATGAGATCTTCACAGACATCCTTAACTTTACTGCCTCCAAACGCAGTACCATAATGAAATCTTCCATCCAGGACACCTGCTTTGCCTGCCAGCAGCTCAATTAGCTTCCCAACCTGAAAAGTGGTAACATTTTTCACATACCGGTATTTAAAAATGAACAGAAATACCATTAGATTGCTATTACTTTAAAATCAAATTTAATGACTTTTATCAAGAATTCAAATTGTATTAAAATGTACATAACAAAGCAAATTATGGTGACATATAAATAAATCTTCAAAATATGTCAACTGTTTGCTGATTGTTTACTCAAGGCATCATAACATTAAATACTTAATGTGAATAAATAACTATTTATTAATCACTTGCAGTTTACTTTTAATCATTAAATGTACTTAAAACACATGAATGAGCTCAAAGTTCAACTTTGTTTTTTGTCCCTTTAAAAAGCTTCAAAAAGATTAACCAAATAGTTCATAACTAAGTTACAAGAAATTACTTTTTTAGATAAAGCAGATCGTTCTCATCTAAACTATCAAGCTTACCGTCATACGTGAAGGGTAACCATGCGGATTCATTATAATATCTGGGCAGATCCCAGTATCACAAAAAGGCATGTCTTCTTGGGGAACAATCAAACCACACACACCTGTGGAATAAAGTGGAAAAAAAAGTTAACATTGCAAAATTACTTAATTTTTTATAAAACAGTGCCATCTAACAATACAAATAATGTTTTACACAATTATAAAACTACACAAATACATAATATAAAGGGAAGGTTACAACAATATCAAACTAAATTTAGCATATGGAAAGTGTCAGATTCAGAAGCTTTACTTCATCCAGTATTATTTTTTCTTAAGGCTTCCTATGTCTCTGTACATCTTAAAAACAATTTAAAAATATTATTTTTAGTCTTATTATACTTTAACAAATGTAAAATAAACTTGCAGAAGGCAGGGAAATGCTTTGCTACAAATATAAATGTGCACGCTAAACTTGGAAAATTAATAACACAAAACAACTCAATTTGAATAAATAATGGACAAAGTAACTTTGAACTGGGCAGTATTTTAAAATCTTCAAAATTTCAAGCTTAAAAAAATAAAATTGAGCTAACCTTACTTAGGTGGACAGTCCCCTTTAATACACATCAAAAGATGTAAAAAATGTAGGTTCCCATAGAAGACAGCCACTGTGTTGTTTGTTTTGTGTGGAAATGAATGATAAAAGAGCCATGAAATCGACAGAGAAAAGCAGAACAACAGAGAGGACCCTGAGCTCTCCATCACAGCCAGCTCTCCCCACTGCTGACTAAGTGAACAATAGACTCCACACACCCAACTGCAGATCTCACACAGCTGTGCATTTGATTATACAGAGGGGAGGCTAGTGACACAAGTAAATAATTAACTTATTCTGGTCTGCTGAATGTGATTATTAAAGTAGTCATAGCTGAAAGAATTTAATAAAAGTTCAATAAGATAGCAAAGGAGAAACAAGTTATTAATTGTTTCAAGTTAATTTGCATCTTTCTAAAAAATTCAGAAATAAATAACATTACTTTAAAGAAAAACAGCAAGGGTTATTTCTACATTGTAAAATACAACTATTAAAAAAGGTGGTTAAATGATATAACCTACATTGATATTTCACTCACACGCTTGAGTCTGTGGAAAATAAAATGTATTAACATTAATTAATCATTAATTTTTGTTCCTGTAAATTATTTTTTACAGAAAAGCAAATTTTCCTCCAATTTCACAAGTCTCGGCATGTTTAATGTTTTTAAAACCTACAAAACATGGACATTAATGTGTAAACAGAGAAGCTCTAAACGTTATAAAAAAAAATCTCAGCATTTTGTCAAATTATCCAAACAGTTATATAAAGAAAGATTCTAAGAAGTATGGGATGACTACTGTAGGATGTCACTAAAAGAAAAAGTGAACCCTACGAAGAAAGAATAAGTATTAGATTCCGCACAACCCCTAAACCTCATTAGTACAAGAATAATATAACATTATGTCTCTTCAAAAATCAGACATAAGCCTGTGGCTGTGCTAAAGCATTTATGTAATTACTGTATGCTTTAAAGCTAAAGGACTTGTGAAATTCAGTTGCAAAGCTTCATTTCTGGTATCCCAAAGGTGAATTTAGAAGACTAGTAACAATGTTCATTTAGATCCTCCTCCTTAGTAGTTAATACAAAAAGGTAACGGTAATGAAGCTTTCTAGTGTGACCAAATATGCCCGGTCACTATGTCAGAAAGCTTGCTTTTCCGCTGACTTCCAACAACGACAATGCTCCAAACAGCATACCAATTAGGAATCAAAGGGGGAAAAGGAAAAAAAACCTTTTTGTTTCACTGCTATTGATTTTGCAGCATTCATTGAAAAGTATTTGTGGGAAATAATGAAAGGTTTTTATTCAACAATAATTTATAGGCTGCCAAACTACACCAAGCCTTTCCTGTAGTTACATTTAAATTAAAAGGACACCAATTAAAATTTCTTCATTCAGACCCACAGCCGAAATGCTGAGATCGAAAATGTTTAGAATAGAATGCCACAAATATTAAGATTCACATTCTGAAATAATACTTTTCCAACAAATGCAGTGTTAATAGAAAAACAAATTAAAAACACTATTATCAATAATGGATGGTTTGCTCATGTTATTTGTGCAGTTAAAATTTTATGTAGAATTATTTTGTTAAAAAAAAAGATTATATAGCCTTTATGTAGTACCATAATATCACTCTCAAACCTGTTTCATCCATTTCAGTTATGGGGGGCTGTAATCTATCCTGCCAGAACTGGGTCCAATGCAAGAATCAGCCCTAGACAGGGCACCAATCCACTGCATGGCTCACTTATGTGTACATGGCATTTAAATAAGTTTTAAAAAGTAGCAGTATTCATCACTCATTTCTGAAGAACCCCACTATAGATTATCTGGTTTTGAATAAGTCTGTCACAACATTTCACAGATTTTTTAAGTCAGTTGTGTACCATCATTTTTGATTTTCTTGGCTATCTTTTTCTGTGTCATCCCAGTGATTTGCTTTAAGCTAACAAGTTTATAGTTAAACTACACTCATATCATATTTCCTTAAATGTATTTTGATGTTGTATGCTGTCTTGGTCAAAGGCATTGGGCAAATACGCAATAAAAATAAGTAACAATATATAATGGTACAACTATTCCTAACTTCCACTACTGGAATTTTTCTGGTATTTAATTATTTCTGAAAAAGACACATTGGGGGTATGCGTATACAGTATTATCATTAGCTCCTTCAAGCACTTTTGAGTAAACATGTTGGTGAGTTATTTGCCATTAGCCCGATTATTCTTAGTAATATTTGATATCTGCAATCTCCAAATCATGAGCATCTCTTTAAAATTACCTTTCTATCAAGATATAGTATTGACCTTCTCCCATAAGAAAACTGTAAGAAAAATGTGAATTAATTCATACTTATTAATCTTAATACACTTCACCTGATCATTGCCACTTCTTTTACTACTATAATAATTATTGCTATTATGTTTTGCTTTAGTGGCAATATTCTTCACCTGCTTCTTTTCTAAATTTCTCTTTTAACAATTGTGCATGTATGCTCAGAAACTCTACTATTAATGCTGGCTTTACTTATCTGTTAGAGATCAGCCTTTTCTTTAGTACGTTCACTGTCTATTTACTTATTCACTAAGGAGGTCTGCTACATTTGTTATTTTAATCTACTCTATATATATAAAATCCTAAGACTAAAAGTGCAACGATTTTGTGCAATGATTTTATGTGATGTTTTTATATCACGATTTTTGTCACACTTTAAAAGTATTTTAACAAAAACTTATTTTAAAGGATACATACAGTATACTGTATATGATTGGTATCATTCTTTTCAGAATTTATCAAACTTTAATGTGATGTTGTTAGATTTTCAGATTCTTATTCCGTTTTCAAATTATAAACTAAAAAATATCAAGAATTCACATCCTGTGAGACAAGACTTTGTGCCTAAAGATTTAACCACACCCTGGGCCGGAAATAAAATACAAAGAGTGGGACAGCTGCTGTACAGGCTTTTAAATGTTTGAAGCGCCGCACAAGATGCAGATCACGTGGCTCAGCAGCAGCAGCAAGTCAGCAGCTGATCGAGCAAAGAGGAGTAAAAAAAAAACTATCTGTTTCCCATTGGATTACAGTATAAAAGGAGGTTTCGGAGGAGCGACTGCATCTCCTTGGGGTGTGTTCAGTCCCCTCATCACACCACGAGCAGCAGAGACGTGAAGTGGCTGGTGCATATCACAGGCCGGGGGGGTTGGCGAGCAAAACGAGCAGTGGGTGAACCCCATAGTTTTAAGTATAAATTTATTCATTATTGTGTGAAGTACAGTTTTTAACTTACCTCACCAATCTGTGCAAATTAAGATTACATTTTATATTATTAAAAAATACCCCAAAAGGTATTATTCTTTTTCTTAACAAATCTTACGTTTTATCATCTTAACCTGCAATACCCAGTAAAATATGCTCCAAAAAGAAAAAATCCACTATTTGAATTTAGGGGCTGGTCGAGGGGCACTTTATCAAAAGAGTGAAAGCACTCAAAAATTCTGACTCAGAAATCATAATTTGGCCTAAATGCAAGGGCAACACCTGAATACTAACAGACTCTACTTGAAGTTTAAAGACAAATTGTATCACCAAATGCAGAAAAAACAAGTCTGTTGTAAAAGAAAATAGATAGAGCATTTACAAGTTTCATGACATTTTTCAGTTCATCAAAACAAAATTAACTTTCAAAATCTTGTATCAAAATAATACTAGACATGGCCCCATCTCAACCATTGTATCCAAGTATGTCACTGGTTCTTATTTGTACTTCAAAAATCTCTTTTGAGGTAACTGAGATCTCAAAAGTTAATGTTTCCATTAAATGTGGTTATGCAAGGTTATTACAATCAATTCTTTCAAAATAAGACTAAAATCAAAAAGGACCAATTGCACACATCCTTTATAGATGACAAAGTACAATATTATGTATGGAGGAATTTGAAAAAGTAGCTGTGAATATGCACCAGACTTTAGACTCGCAAAACAAGGGTGGAATATTCAGTTCAAAATATTAGTTGGCACTGAGATGGGCTTTCACTGTCAAACTGTCTAAACTGATACAGGCACTGTTCACCAAATCTCACACTGGCTCAAGTGCCTTGTGATTGTCTTCTTTGATACACCATATAGATCTGCAATCTGTTGTACTTTCATACTACGTAAATGAAAGTGTTCTATTGATCAGCTGGTAACTTTGTCACCTGAACTGGAAGGTTAGCCTACTCCATTACACCAGTTCTTCGATGTTTTCAAAAAATAGCTTCATCGATATCATAGTCTAAAAGGGCTACTAACATTGTAATTTCTTCTGATAAATCTTCAATTTTCTCTCTTACATACATCACTTCAGTAGAATCCATTTCATCAGCAGTAGTATGCTTTTTACTTTCTCATATACATAGCATAGAGAAAGTATAGGAATCGCAAAAAAATTCGACCTCAAGATTTTGATGAATCTTGACGTTTTAGACCTTCCTGAGTCCAAAAATACCATTTTTGAAATGATGTGTCTATGTGTAAAAATGATAACTCAAAAATGGTTTGACCTAGTTTAACATTAACTTGTAAACAAAAAAATGTAATGGGAACAATAAGCTGCTACGTCTGGTAATACATTTATGATTTTTTTTTTATTTCCAACCATCATTATCATAATTAAATGTAGCCAAATGCAGTTTTACCTATAGCAAGAAATATATAATACTAACACTTTTTCTATGTTATTAGGTGACTTATTACTGTTTTTACTTTGCACGTAATCTAGGTAATGCATATGTAATCATGAAAAAATTCCACAAACGTTTTCGACCTCCCTAAGTGCGAAAATATCACTTTAATATAAAGTTTGATTATAGAGATAAATGATTTGTATTGATATTATCAATTAGTTCTGATAAGAAATAAAGATATATGATATTTGAGAAATATTGCGCAACTGGAAGTGGCTCTGATGACTTTTTCAGTATACGAGAAAGTTGAGGAGAGCACACTCCCTATTTTTTTAAAATTAATTCTTGAGCTATTTTTTATGTCTTAGACTACAATTTTTGTGCAATTCATTAATACAACCTTTTCTAATTATTTCTTTCTACATATATTTCTATATATGAAGTGTTCACATTGTACATATGCATCTCATTATGTTTGTGGTTCCACTTGCAATGTGAATGCACAAGCCTTTAGCTATCCTGGGAGTGCCTAGGTATTATCCATGAAGGGCTAGTGGAGGTTGTTGGGAAGAGGGAGGCCTGGCATGGGCAGCTTGACATGCTGTCACCATGCCCCTCATCAGGAAAAGAAAAGCGAAAATGACAATGTTGAGAACAAACAATGTACCTAGGATTTCATATGAACCTGCATTTTGAAATCAAAGTTGCTCAAGGACAGTTATTTTAGGTATGAAGTGTTAACCTAGAAATTCTAATTTACAAATTTATATAGTATACTTAGGTCAAAAGAACTCCTCCAAGTCTCAAATAAAATGTGTATCCTTGTGTTTTACAACCAAAAATGAATGTAAAGTTATTTTTTTGTTTCCTGCCTATCGTTTTAAATTGCATTTCTTGATGAACACCAGATCACAATACGTCACAAATAGAAAAGTTAGGATATTTTACAGCTCACTTCTAGATTCAAGCATATTGTAAAAGAGACGATAAAAGGAATTCATTCCAAGTAACTCACTAATATTTAAAGTATAATGGTGGTATATTACAAAGATCACACAGCTTAAAGGAAAGATGCTGGCAATTATATAAATATTAATTGCAAATTATAAGGTAGAATGGATTACATAATCAGCAAACATTTTTAAATAGTCTAGCAACATAATAATACAAGAGTTACCACTAGTAAAAATAGTATTACCTAACAAAAATGGAGAATTGTTTACTACAGAATATAATATCTAAAATTAAATTACACTGATCAAGATATTTTACTTATATTTATATCTTCCTTTATTTTATTTTTTTTTTTTTGCTTTTTGCTGTGTGAGCTCATTTTAAATAAACAATTATGCTCCTCTAATAATCAAATAATCAGCATTTCTACTAAACAAATTGTGCCACACTATGTTAATATTACCCAAGTTATTTGCATTACTACATTTTTATTATTTATTTCAAATTAATATTCATATGTCAGTTGACTGCCACTGCACTTAGATAGCAATGCTGGACAATAAATAAACATAAAAGTAAAGAATAATGATGATTTTTTTCTAATAACAAAATCAACTGAAAAATAAGTATGAGCGGGGACCATACAATTTAAGATAAAGTCTTAAGAATATATACAACTTAAGAGTTGCAAATAAAGAGTAAATTAGAAACCTATAGTTTTGGATAATGTTACATTAATTAGGTTTCATATTCATTCCTTATAAAATATGTCTAAAACTAAATATATTACTTTTAGACAGGTTATATTTTTATGTTTGTATTAAGAAACACCAGGAATAACCAAATGGTCCTATATTTTAATTTATAATGTTAATGGTGTTGCAATAAAATATGTGCAGTCATACCCAGTAAGGAGGTATGTCAAATCAGATCTAAAGTATTTGGAATAACATTTAATGTACTGATTAAAAATGACATATTTATGATATACACTCCTTACTGCCATGTGAATTTCTGAGCACTGATACTGACATAAGCTAAACAAAATCTACACTAACAAATTAAAAATAATCACTACTAATTTTTCTAAATGTTGTAAAATTAAAGATGTTTAAAAACTTATTTGTCAGTGTAATTAAATCACTATTTTAAGAACAAAATATCCACGGATAACTGTAAATGAGCATTAAAAATTTAATATTTGAATAAATCTTAGAGACCAAATGAAAAACGAGCATGTTAGCTGATACACTGTATAATTCTAAAGCTGCAACTTCTAGTCAGAGAGGATGTTAGACTTCGCAACTACAGTTGCTGATATTGTTGCTGGAGCAAATCAATTTACATGGTTAAAAATTGCTGGTCATGTCAAATTATATGACTGCATGACAACACGATACCCTTTTCTCCGAAAGCCAATCATTTGCGGCATGATGGAACCAGGGCTGTACAAAGGTTTGACAGGTATGGTTAGTACAGCCAAAATCTTTCTTCTCTCCATTCTATAAAAACATGAAATCTAAGGCAGAGAAGTTTCTCTTCTAATTTTGAGGTCCAAAACACTCACATTCCTTATTCCTCATCACTGCATTTATATGCATTGTATTTCCAAGTGAGCACTCGTTGTTGGCACTTGTCAACTCTTTTGGAAATACAGTCTGACCCTATGACTTAAGGCAAAATCAAATTTTGTCAGGCCAAGTCGCAGACCAGTTAGAGTGAGTGTTGGGTATGTAAGACTATACAACTGGCAGTTATGGGAGCATGCCTTAACTGCATTAAATTTGCTAAATCTGAAAATGAAAATTGTTTGGAAAATCATCTTATAAAGCATTGCCTTTATATAATTGTGGCACTGTTACAGGACAGAGTTAAGTTTAAACATATGGAGTAGTGAAATGAGAGGGAGGAAACACACTATAATTACATGAGAAGTAGACACTTGATAAGCTACTGTATATGTAAGAATATGTAAAATGCATGGCAATCAACTTCAAGGGATATAATTGCATAAATCTTGGAACTTGTTTCTGTGCTGCAGTAATGGCCTCATCTGCTCAGTTAGTGATCAATCTACTACTTATCCCATTTATTTTCAGAAATAACTACTGCTCAACCAGCTGTCAAGCTGAAATGATCACTTCCAGAGTTGCACAGAGCTATTTATATATTAAATTTAACTTTGCAATTAGGTGCAAATTAATTTAAAATGTTTTACTGCCTACTAACTCACTTGTGATTAGTTTACCTGCAACTCATACTATATGAATGATGATCAGAAGAAAGCAGTAGGCTGCACTTAGTGTCAGAGTTTAAAAATTTTTAAATACATATATAGAGAACATACATTTTTCATCATTTCCAAAATGATTTGTTTTAATCAAAAACAATCTTTGTTTGCTTTTTATAAAGCATTTTCATAAATTCTGAGATAAGAACTCTTTTCTATTTTTTTCTTCACACTTTTATTTGCCAGATAACTTTATTTTTAAGTTGAAAAGCATCAGTTTCCAAAATAGCCACACTACATTCTTGCGTTGCCTTTTACACGGACCTCTAATGGCTCTCTTGACTGTCTGCTAGAAGACTTGATACAAAAGAAGACCTGCATCATTCATAATGAACTTTCAATTATGAACCCCTCATCAAAGCAAAATAAGTCAATGATTTTTCCTGGACGGATTCTGGATTTCTTTTTACAGGCTAAGGACAAGATTAGATTGAAATCATACTTTAAATTGCCCCAACGTGTGTCCTGAAATAGTCCTGACTTATACTGAACACTGTTAGTACAAGCTCCAGCTGTCAATGACCCTGCATTAGAGAAAGCAGTTTTGGGAAACAGATTGATAGTTGATAGGAAACTATACTTACTTATATGAGAGAGCACTTGATGAGTTTTTTGGCATACGTACCAATTTGCCACGTTGTTTGAAAATGGGAATATCAAATCAGTTAGACACCTTCCACTAGGCAGAAGTCTAATTGAGATTAACTACTAATAATTGGTTTCATTATGCTACATGTATAAAAAAAAACCTAACAATGAAAATTACTTTGTTAATTGTGCACATTACTACACTTCTATATATCAGCATTTTTGTGATGTTTTGCATTTAATACTTTTTTGGCAATTACCTTTGGTTCTAGTTTATGTTTTCTACACCAAAGGTTCTAAATTTAATGTTATCTTATTTATTTAAATTCATTTTATATTAGATGACGTTTTTGGCATCTTGTTGTTACTTTCTTAAAGTGTCATTTTATTTGGAGGAAGCTTTTTAACTTACTTCCTTCAATGCAAATGTGCTTTGCAAGGATTCCCCAAAGGTCTATTCAAATTTTGTCACTGGTGCAATGGTTTATACGGTGTCGTGGTTCAGCAAGTTTTATCCAAGTTTTTGTTTACTTTGTAAAAGCTGTGCACAATTTAATTCTGAATTCCTTTTTCCTTTGACTTTGATTTTTTTTTCTCCAATTGGCCTGGCTGCAGAGACAGTTTGACTTCCTAGTTTTGCCCCCTGTTTGGGTTATCTTACCATTCATTTACCATTCCATTTCACCTATTCAGTGTACACATTTTCAAGGTGCTAGAACATGCCTGGCATAGTTACTGAAAAACTTACTTCTACATTAAAATATTTGTTTACTTGGTTTTGATTATTGATTTGTGTCTTGCTCTGAGCAAATAACAACTTTGATCTATTTATCAGATAGCTGTGTAAACTACTAATATGTATCTAGAGGGCTAGCAAAAAAAAAAACCAGAACGGCTACTGGCATCTGTTAGTATAAAATTAATGGGACATGCTTTTAGGTCAAAAGTAAACTATTGAACCACATCTATGAAACTAAACATTAAAGCCTTCAAGGCTATCAATGATATACAGAAACATGGGTTTCATGTATTTGTGAGTTCATTTCATATTGTACAGTTCTTATTTTTCTTCTTTGTTTAATAACATTTTCTTATGTTTTCATGTATGTAGTAACTGTGTGGTTCCTACTTCAGGATGGTCTAAACTGAGACTAGATTTCCCTTTCATTTCAGCCAAAAATATTGATATAATTTTGGTATGTACAGTACTGTTAAAACATTCTCCTATTAAAATTATTGCTGACTCAGTTTCTATTTTTTTTTCTTAATTTTATTAATAATTGTGGCATGGGCATAATGGTGATACAGTGTTTTGTGTTGCTGTTTCAGCTCCAGAGGACTGAGTGGGAGTAAGTGGTGGGATGTGTACAAGTGTACAACACCTTTTCCGGGGTTCATTTTGGCCTTGAGCTTAATCATACTGGTCTAGGAACTGAGCTGGACAAAGCGGGATTGATAATGAATGGACGGATGAACAAGTTTAGCAATCATGGGGACCAAGTGCTACCAAGTTTTTGTCATTTTCTTCCTCTTCAAAGTGTCCTGTTGTGGTACATGGTGCCTCAATTATTCTGAATAAGCTGTGCCTCTAGGATATGGAACAAGACCTTGAGGTTTTGGAATCCTTTGTGAAACAACCTAGACTGAAAACTTTCTTTTATTAAGCTAAAATAATGAAGGCTTAATTTTTCAAATAAGTCTTACTCTAGTTTGCAATTTTGTAAGTTTTCTTCTTTATCTTGAGTTTCCTGTAATTAGGCTAAAAGTATGCAATTGGGCATCAAAACCCTTTGGTAACACTAGGGTTTAAAACAAAATGAGTAATAAACTAGGGGGCTTAACTCGCCCAACCCTGTGTTTGGTTTACCAGATATACAATTTAAAGAGATTGCTATTTTATTTGGAATTGTTACATATGCATTATTTTCACTTTTACTTTAAAAACTTTTGTAAAAACAATACTTGTCCTTTGTTTCCTGCCCCGAGTGTGGTTACATCTCTTTCTCGCTGCTCACGTTGTGAAGGGGGGGTTGTGGCTGAATGCACACTAAGGAGATGCCGTCGGATCATCTGCTGTCTTTCTGCTGCTGGCGAACTGCCTGTTCTGCTTGTTGCATGTCGTTGTTTTAAGAGCTGGGAGCACATCATGCGTGTCTGCCAAAAGCAATCCAACAACTGCTAGGTTAGATGTCTGTGGACATGTTTTAAATGATGGCTCACTGCCTTGTCTCTCGTGATGTTGTAAAAACAATACTTGTCCTTTATTTCCAGCCCCGGATGTGGTTAAATCTCTTTCTCGCAGGACGTATAATGCTGCTCGCGTTGGTCGATCATTTTAAAGCCAGTACAGCCGCTGTCCTTTTTTCCACTTCGTGTCTCTGCTACTCGCGTTGTGAAGAGGGGAGGTTAGCGTGGCTGAACGCACGCAAGGAGAAGTGGTCGGATCATCTGCTGCGAGCTGCATGTTTTGCCTGTCATTGTTTTAAGAGCTGGGAGCAAGTTAAAGTGTCTCTCACGGGACGTCTCGTCTCTCTACTCTGCCTCCCCAAGATTTTTTTTTTTAAATATAACCTGTCTAAAAGTAATATATTTAGTTTTAGACATATTTTATAAGGAATGAATATGAAACCTAATTAATGTAACATTATCCAAAACTATAGGTTTCTAATTTACTCTTTATTTGCAACTCTTAATATAGAGAGACTTAATTTAACTCCAGCTGATAGATGCTACCCATCAGTCGGTGCAAAATATAACCTTTTACATATTAATGTATGTTCAATAGCAGTAAGTTACCTAAAATATGAATTTTACTTTGGTAACTACCGAAAGATTTAAGATATCTGAGCCTCTGTTAAGTTATTATTCAACATTAGGGATTAAAAGAGAGTCCAAGTCAAGTGAAACAACTCTGTCGGTTTGCCAAGTTGGCATTTTGACCTGATCAGCTCGTGCAAAAAGACCTTTGAAAAAAGCCATTGATCAAGTATATATGTGCCTACTAATAACAGAGCAACTATTTAAATTGTGATAGCATTGAGAATAAACAGAAATTCATTTTATTGTTATTTACTTTGGACATCAAGACCAAATATAACTATAAGCAATTCCAACCTATATGCATTCTCAATCTTACACTCTAGTCAACTCCAAAGCAGCAGCCTGTCCCAACTGTCAACCCTCTCAGACTGACCAACTGGCTCCAGCCTACACACTTCAATACATACTTTTAGGACACACTGCCAACATATTCTAATTGGCACTTGTTCTTTATTGGTTTAGAAAAATGTTCCTTAATATGCCAAGCAAGTTTTTGCAGGTGCATATCAAAACTGGCAATGTCAAATTATAAAGGAATAAATACAATGTAACACAAGGATATGGGCTGTCAATTTTTGATTATATCAATAATTATTGACAAGATTCATATGAATATATTTTTGTGAACCTGATACTGTATATGCCAAATCTAGTAGTACTGAGCAATGATTAATATGAAAGAACTGAAAATAGGAGAAAACAGACTTAAATAATATGGGAATAGTTTACAAAAAATGATAAAATGAGAGTACATTAGTGTAGTAATCTGTTTGTTAACTGACAGTCTTATTGACATAATTCTCTTTTTCTATACTCACACTTTACATAAAAGGATCTGAACATTCAAAAGGCAAAATGACTTTATGGCAGATTCCAAAGCCATTTTTGACCTTTCTGTTAAGACCATTTAGTTAAGTGAGTAATTAATTCAGAGAGCCAGTTAGCCCTCTGATTAAAACATCACTTGGAGTTTTGGGTATTACTGAAAGACAACAGAGGTTGTACACAGTTTTCCCATGGGTTGGGGCATACTTGGATGTAGTGAATTTGCATAGTCTGGAACTCACAAAGAGTTGATTAATTGAAAACAGCCCCAGAATGTTCGTGAGAGGGGCTATTGTAAAACAATCAGAAGAGAAACTTGACTAAACACACACTACAGAATCAGAAAAAGCTTCTCAAAATGCAAAGGATGTATGCTTAAAAAAAAAAAAAAATAACAGAAGAAGGCTGAGGAGCTCACTATATTTCAGCTAACTAAAACAATCTTTGCAAGAATAATTGTGTAAATCTGATATGTAACATTGTGAGGACTTCTAACTGTTGCTGGTGTTTAATATATTTCATCATACAAGTCTGAAAAAAGGTTTGTCCATTAATTGATGTTTTAAACTATCCATAAGTAAAGTTCTCAAAATATTTACAAAGTTAGTTTAAAACAAATGTAATTCTATATTCCAAATTCCATTAAAAAGCAAATCAGATTCTACATTAACTGTAGGTTACAAGAATCTTACATATGACCTGTATAACCATCATTACATTTGTTGCCTGTGCCTATTAATATTAGACAAGTGCCATCATCTATAAAGTACTCACAATCTTACACCTTTCTATATTTTGGAATGCCTGTCTGTACATACAATTGTAATCTCATATATTTGAATACTGGCCTACTCAACGTTTTAAGAGTGAGGCATTAAAGAACTAGTGAGACAGCCTTTTCCTTTAATGAACCAAAAACCTGGAAAAATATAATGTACTGATAGAGATATTTGAGGCTAGTAATTTGGGACAATAAAAAAGGCAAAGCCACACTTTTTTTTATCTTATTTACAATTTATATGTAGCAGACCAGTAATAAAGACCAAAACTAATACTACATAATTACAAATTTTCAGCTGTGCGTTTGTTGTCAGGAACAAGCAAGACTAAAATCTAAGATGTTTTCATAAGATGTGAGACAATCCTAAACATACATTATGTTTGTTTCATTTTTCCAGTATCCTGTGGTGTCACTCTGTGCTACTTCCACCTGGATATACTAATTTGTAGCCTTTTTTGTGTTGAGAAGGTTGAAGGACAATACCATTATGATGACACCTGCAGCATCAAATCTTCTAGGACTTGTCATCATATGTACTTAATAATGATGTACTTCATCACAATTAAGTACTGCTGAATGCCCATTTGGGCTGAGATATCTTTTATACTTGGAGCCCCTAGAGGATTTTTTTCTCCAGCATTCTCACTACTTGGAATGTTGTTTGCCTTGCCTCTTTTCTTTTAGTTACATATACTATGGACATATGGCCAATTAGACATAGGCATTTACCATTTTAATAGCTATTATTTACAAACCAGGAATTACTTAATTTTACCTCTTTTATTAATTTAATCTTTCTATTACTTCTTTTATGAAAATTTGTTCTATACAATAAATGCAATTTGATATTGTTATAAGATCTTGGACTATGGTAATCTATATTTATGATTCAGTTAATACAATGGTTGCCTAAAGAAATCTGCCAAACTTTTCTATACTTCTGCCAAAATTAACAGGAAATATTTGCAATTAATTCTATGGTTAGATGGCAATTTCTCACTTGCTATTGCAATGCATTTTAAGCAACGGGCAGATACTGAATTTCTTTTAGTGCAGAGGAAATAAACATACACTGTTTATGGAGACAACAAGGTTGATAAAAGCATGGTTAATCATGGGGTGTTAGAAACTGACGAGAAAGGAAAAGTGGAGTTGGCAGACAAGCCATAATCTGTCCAATCAACAATAAAAGTTGTCCCTATATTGCTTCAATTTTTTGACTAACTCATTTTAGAGGACTGATGGATTAAAACGAGGAAGTCTGTAACTGAACTATCAGTATTCAATGTAAACTTGAAGAACATTATTGATGCCTTAGAATATTTAAAAGTGAGTTAATACTTGGGTTCTACAAAGTTCAGCTGTTAATCACAAAACTGTACAAAAAGTGATCTGTTCAGAGTTTTTCTTTCTTTATGAGTAGAGAATGAAAGGTTTCCATCAATTATCATTGTGAATAAAAGTTGAATCTATAGTTTTAAGCCATGGCATAAAAAGACTCTCATTAGAATGGCATCACTCAACCTCTCTTAAAAGAAGTGGTTTAAGTTACTTTTTCAGGAAGTAATGACCACTGCTTTTTACAGCAAAAAGGGTAATTCTGGCAGACATCTACCATGGGGCTCAACAGTTAACTCAGATCTGTACATATAATATATGTGTATACCAACACATTTGTAATTGCAACAATTTTCTGGGAGAAATAGTGCATTTTTTGGAAAAATTCCAGGGGTGCCGATAATTTCAGCCATGACAGTAGCTGCAAGGTTTGCAAAATTGTAACTAAACACCAGTGCAGTTTTGCTTTTAGACAAAAATTGGAGTGGAGGATGTCTTACTTGGACAAAGCTGGCAGGACTGTGAGGACTGTTCTTTGATTCCTCCAGCACCTTCGGTACCATTCAGCCATCATTGTTAAGGGGTAAACTCAAGAGATATGCAGGTGGATGACCCTATGGTATCCTGGATAATGAACTCTCTTGTCAGGCAGACCACAGTTTGTGAAACTCAAAGACTGAGTTTCTGATTCAGATGTGAGCAATATTGGAACACCACAAGGAACAGCCCGTCTCTTTTTCTCTTTACTCTGTACACCTCCAACTACAAATACTGTATGATACCAGGTCATGTCACTTGCAGAAATTCTCAGATAATTCAGCACTTATGCGGTGTATTGATAAAGAGGATGAGGTGTACAGGAGTACAGGAGTCAGGTGGAGAAGTTTGTTTCTTGTTGCAAAGAAAATTGTATTTTAATATAAGCAAAACCAAGGAACTGGTTATTGACTTTCACTGCACTATAGAGCCTCTATGTCTGGTCACCATTCAGATAGTGGATGTAGAGGTGGTCCACTCCTACAAGTATTTGGGGATCTACATTAATGACAGATTGGACTGGTCTTAGAACACAAAAGAACCATATAACAAAGGGCAGAACAAGCTTTAAGATATTTAATGTGGGAAATGATATGCTTCAAATCTTCTTTAGTTCTATGATAGCCAGTGCAATTTTCTATTCTGTAGTGTGCTGGGCTAGTAACATCACTTCTAGAGAGGCCCACCGAGCCAACAATCTATTAAAATGGGCAAGCCCATTTAAAGAATGCACTCTGTACTCCCTAGAGGTAGTACCAAAGGAGAAAATTAAAGCAAAATTGAGTGCCATTATGAACAGTGTTGCACATCCTCTTTCTGACATAGTAACACTGAGTACTTTAAGCCAAATTATTCAGATATGCTACTGGAGCTCCTTTATTCCAAGAGCAACACATCTGTAATATGCCTCACTGTGGATATAGCAGCCCAAGTCAGAAGTTTTCTTTCCTTAATCTTGTAAACAAAATACGATCAGCTCTTAATGATCAACAATGGAGATCATTGGAACACTGTTCATGAGAGATAAACATTGCCAGATGAAAATATAAACATTTTATTTAAAAAAAAAAAAAAAAGATAAAACTGGACTTGAAGTGATCTGCTACTACCTTTGATATCAGATTGTCTGTAGTATTAAATATGAAAATGAAACATTTATGAACACCTTATTGCAAATATATTAAGTCTTTAAGTAAATTCTAATAATTATTTTCATTTACATATATTTACAAAAAAAAAAAAAAGGTAAAAGTATACAAAAGTACCTGTATGTCATAAGTGTAATGGAAATTTGAGTTATGCAGACAAAGAGAAGAATTTATGCTATCAGCCATGAATATGGGGTATTACATGAAAAGTAGAATGGATTCTCATTTCATTAAAGATAATTTACATATAAATACACAAAACAGAAACAACTCTAATGAAGTATTTATCAATTGCTTAGCCAGACAGCAGCTTTTAATACATATACACATTAGATTGCTTTAAGCATGTATTAAGATATTTGGGGCTAAGCATTAAGTTACAGGTTTTCTACTGATTCTGATGTCATTTGGTTTTATATTTTTTATGTTTACAAATTTTTTAACTTGTAACCCCAAAGTGGAATAACCTTGATGACTACAATATGGCAGAAAAATAAAAGGGTTTTGTTGTGGATGTACCTGATAGGGTCTCTTTATACTGTAATTCCAAATTGGAGGAATATTATGATTTTGCTAAAAGCATTTTTTGGTTATATGTTTATAGGGGTTGTTATATTATTGTGCAGAATTTAATGGTACTATCAACAAAAAAGACATGACAATTTATTGGCTATGTGTTACATATATGGTAATGACATAAGTTTCACAAATAGTGGGTTTAATTAGTTTAATTTAATAACACAACACATAGGGGAGATATATAAATTGTAGAGCTTGAGTATATTCTTTTTCTCATGTCTTTCCATCACGGTAAAGCCAGAAATCAAGAAGTTCATTGATAAAATACAAAGTCAAAAATAAATTAATTGCTTTAAAAATACATTAATGACTGACATAATATGAATCTTCAGAAAAACCTGCAAGTGTTTTGCTAGTTTCAGTTTTTAAGAATAGACAATGAAAACAATAAAAAATGTTTTTGTTATTGGCAATCAAAGATTTGGGAAAACCCGATCAGTACTCAATACTGATTGATAAGAATAATCTTAGATTACTAATGCTACAATGAGCAGAGCAAACACAAGGCGCTATACTATTAAAGGTTCAGCCTTTTTTATTTATAAAACCAGACATAAAGCCAAGAACTTAAAAAATCATTTTACCAGCATAAAAAGTATCTAGCCTATACATTTACACCCACTATTTTGTAGTCAGTATAAAATTTTAAGTAATAGTGAATAGGAGTGTGTCATATGTATCGTCTACAATAATATCTTAATTGTTGTTTTAATGATGTGTGAGTTGAAATTATTGAGCATGTCACTCACTTTTCAAAACCAATCAAAAACATGCTTCGACAGTTTAAATGCATCCACTATCTCATGAAAAGTAACAGGATAGACTACTGTGCGTGCACAAAGCAAACACATAGGCGTACACGGTCAGTGCATCACAAGTTAAGTTAGTGTACTGCCTAAAAATGAGTGAGGCAAACAGCTCCAGCTTCAAACAATTTTTAAATATTTTGACCCAAGATACACACTGCCTGGACAAAAATATTTCAGTCAAACAACTCATGCCTAAACTACGATACGGGGGTCTTCACAGACTGTCTTAAGAGTGTAGTTAAACCCCTACTTAAGAAACATAATCTAGACCCCTTGGCTCTTGAAAATTTTAGACCTATCTCTAATCTGCCTTTCTTAAGTAAAATTCTGGAGAAGGCAGTCATTATGTAGTTAAATGAACACCTAAATAAACATGCTATTCTTGATAAATTTCAGTTGGGTTTTAGAACAAATCACAGCACAGAAACTGCACTCGTTAAAGTAGTAAATGACTTGTGGGTAAATGCAGACAGAGGCCATTTATCTGTTCTCATCCTCTTAGATCTGAGTGCCGCATTTGACACCATTGATCATAATATTCTTACAAATCGCCTTAGTCAATGGGTGGGCCTCTCTGGCAGTGTCTTAAATTGGTTTGAATCCTACCTGGCAGGGAGAAAATTCTTTGTTAGTTGTGGTAATTACAACTCAAAGACACATGATATCCGATATGATGTTCCATAAGGCTCTATCCTGGGTCCGCTGCTCTTCTCAATCTACATGCTTCCATTAGGTCAGATTATCTCAGAGCACAACATGAGCTACCACAGCTATACTGATGACACACAGCTGTATTTATCAATAGCACCTGATGACCCCGATTCTCTTGATTCACTAACACAATGTCTGACTTGTATCTCAGAATGGATGAATAGTAACTTTCTCAAGTGAAACAAAGAGAAAACTGAAATCTTAGCCTTACTGTATCCATTATTGCTAATCACTATTAGAAATAAACTGGATACATTAGGATTAAAAGTCAAGATGGAGGTAAAAAGCTTAGGGATAACTGTTGACTGTAATCTAAATTTTAAATCACATATTAATCAGATCACTAGGACAGCATTTTTTCACTTAAGAAACATAGCTAAAGTTAGACCTCTTAAATCATTGAAAGATGCCGAGGAATTAGTTCACGCGTTTGTTTTCAGTCGACTAGATTACTGTAACGCACTCCTCTCAGGACTACCCAAAAAAGACATAAATAGTGCAGAATGCAGCTGCTAGAATCCTAACTACAAAAAGAAAATCTGAGCACATCCCTGTAGTTTTGATGTCACTACACTGGTTACCTGTGTCATTCAGGACTGACTTTAAAATTCTGCTTATGGTTTATAAAGTCTTAAATAATCTCGCCCCCTCTTATATATCGGAATGTCTGACACCTTATATTCCAAATCGTAACCTCAGATCCTCAAATGAGTATCTCCTTAGAATTCCAAGAACAAAACTTAAAAGTGGTGAGGCGGCCTTCTGCTGTTATGCACGTAAAATCTGGAATAGCCTGCCAATAGGAATTCGCCAAGCTAATACATTGGATCACTTTAAAAAACTGCTGAAAACACATTACTTTAACATGGCCTTCTCATAACTTCACTGTAATTAAAATCCTGATACTCTGTATATCCAACTCATTATAATAACTATTCATGGTGGCTCTAAAATCTGTACTAACCCCTACTCTCTCTTCTGTTTCCTTTTCCGGTATCCTTTTGGTGGTGGCGCATCTACTCATAGCACCGTGATGTTCCAACAATGATGGATGGATTAAAAGCCAGAAGTCTGTATGACCATCAACATCAAGTGACTCCGTGAGAACCCTAAATACAAGGAGGACTATTTCATTTATGTTAGGTAGAATGCGCAGAGGGGACTGGGCGGTCCTGTGGCCTGGAACCCCTGCAGATTTTATTTTTTCTCCAGCCGTCTGGAGTTTTTTTTTTTTTCTGTCCACCCTGGCCATCGGACCTTACTCCTTTACTATGTTAACTAATGTTGTCTTATTTTAATTTCTTATTTTGTCTTTTAAAGCACTTTGAGCTACTTTTTGTATGAAAATGTGCTATATAAATAAATGTTGTTGTTGTTGTAAACTGTATGATTTATGTTGCCAAGCTCTGGTGCATAAACTGCAGATGGTTTCACATTTTGCCACAACAACAAATTTATGGTCAAACCGAATATCCGAGCCATACCTCTCCTTCAAAGTGCATTTCATCAATGAAACAGAGCAGTTGTAAAACTACTGTTTGCAAACATCCTACTTCCCAGAAGACCACACAGGCAATATCATTGCGTAAGGTCTGAAAGATGCCCTGGCATCATGGTCACTGCAAGAAGATGGAATGGTTTGCATGATAAGCAACTATAAAGTATCCAAATTAGTATTATAGATAGTATTTTGATACAGGGCCAGATTTAATTTATATCTTTGTCATGGTGTTTGAGTGCGCAGATTGCTAGCAAAAGCACATGTCTGTACCTAGATATATACTGGCACAATTTCCCGGTTTGAATCTTTCCTGGGCCCATTGTGCCAGACAACGTCTCTGAATATTTCCAGATGGAACTGAGAGCACAAATACTTTTAACTTATCAGAATTCACACAGATGGGTTCCAGAATGTGAGTATAGTATGATGCATATAAGTCAGAGACACAATATTGACAAAATGTAAGTCCTGGGATGCATTTGGTTGCTCTCCTCTGCATAGGTTCAAGTGATGCTTTGTCTTTCTTGTACTGTGGTGACCAGAACTGCAACACTTCAGATATGGTCATACTAGTGAATTACATAGTTTAAGCATACCGTCCCTTGACTTAAATTCAGCAGTTTTTATTATATAACCTAACATTTTATATGTCTTTTTAATTTTTTCTTTGCAGTGCTTGGTCAATAAAAATCTAGTATTTTTAATTGATACTCCTTTTTGCCAGGCGGCAAGGTGGCAGTGGCAGCACTGCTGCCTCACAGTAAGGACACCTGAGTTCCCATCCCCGGTCCCCCCTGCGTGGAGTTTGCATGTTCTCCCTGTTTCTGCGTGGGTTTCCTTTGGGTGCTTTGGTTTCCTCCCACAGACATGCAAGTTAAGTGCATTGGAGATCCTAAAATTGTTCCTAATGTGTGCTTGGTGTGTGGGTGTGTCTGCTCTGCGGTGGGCTGGCACCCTTCCCAGGATTTCTTCCTGCCTTGTGCCCTGTGTTTGCTGGGATTGGCTTCAGCAGACCCCCGTGACCCTGTGTTAGGATACAGCGGAATGGATTGGTAGCACTTTTCTACCTTAAACTGCACTGATGACCTTATTTCATGTGGAGCATTTTCCTCTTGTCTGTACTCTGTTTCCTGCCAGTTAACTAACTAGAGATCTAGTTTTATAGGTCAGCTCTGATGCATAAAGCTTCTAGTTTCAGAATTAATCTTTGTTGTGGGACTGTAGCAAATGATTTTGAAAGTGTAAGTAAATTATGTTGTATGCTTTATTTTTGGCAACTATTCGTCAAAAAAGTCTAAAAGATTGGTTTGGTAGGACCTTATTCTCATAAGCCCATATCGGCTGCTATTTAGAATATTATTTTTGTTTATGTATTTCTTATTATACTTTCCAGAATTTTGCATGAAACATAAGTAAGACTAATTGGTCTGTAATTACTAGGACC